>NC_041049.1:62956454-63261454 GCF_900634775.1 Gouania willdenowi | reverse complement strand
TTGTTGATTTAATGCTTTTACTGCTGATTTAAATGTTCTTATATGATTTATAAATGCTCCAATATTAAGGTTTACAGATATGTAACTATATATTTGTAGCTTTTATAGTTTATTTTATCTTATCTTGCATGACGAGCACTTGTACTGTATTGTTTGTATAGAAAACAATACATATAATATCACTTAAAAACTGTATGAGGAAAATCTTGGCAAACATAATTTAAAGAAAGATCTTCATGAAAATTATAACAATTGAAAAACAGAGTTGAATAGCCATATTATATTTTACAAGCCTAATAAAGTAACTGAAACAGAGATGTAACAAACTTTAACAACAAATGGTACAGTCCATATTGTGTCTCTTACTACTTAATTCCATAGAGGTGAAATTCATTAAATCAGGCCACCTTCTTTCACTGCTCTATAGTCTTTACTGCTACATGTCATTGGCCACGTTTACATGGGAGCTTTAATTCCTCTTTAAAGTGGAATGAAAGATAATTCCTCTTTAACCTGACCTTGTAACCACATAATTCCTAATGCTAATTTAATTCCGAACTGAAGTTCATTCTGAACTAGGAGGCTGGTTTATTCCGTTTTTAATATCGAATTAGATAATTCCTTTTTCTTGTAAACACTTCAATTGGTTAAAGCGACTTTAAGTTAATTCGTTTCGTTTTGCGCATGTGCGACGACGCTCTGGTGACGACATAATCCAAGAGGCGGAGTAAATGCGTCCCCGTACTGCATTCACAGGCTGTAACATCACCAGTTTATCATTTTACCAGTTGATAGAGCTACTATCTTTACCAGGGAGCTAATATTTATACCTGGTGATTGTTTTCCAGAGGTTTACTGGGCTTTTTACCGGTGATCAGTTCATTTCTCTCTTCCGCTCCGCGGTCCAAACTGAAACCGTGTCCAATCAGAGCCTTCCCAACCCCCAGACCTAAAGCGGAATTAAGTAAAGCGGAATAAACCTGTTTTCCATGTAAACCTCGTTCGGAATTAACATTTCCATGTAAACACAAAGTAGAACACTTTAATTCCGAATGATTTAATTCGGAATTAAAAAACATCATGTAACCGTGGCCATTGTGATGATTTAGTCTCTAAACACGTTTCTTAGCAGCGGTTGGAACTGTTCAACATTTTAAGACCAAGGGTTTTAGTGACTGATGGTGGAATTCTTACTGTGGTTTGTAATGAAGATTAACTCTTGTATTATCTTTTTCTAACATGAATTGACTTTAAATTTGACAGTATCTCCAGCTACCAGCTGCACCACAGGGGAGAGCCCAATAGTCTACAGCCTTTACACACGCCCCATTGCTCTGAGTGCACGAGGATCTGACTGTATCATTTATTTAACAACAGTAAGCACAGAGGAGCTTCTGAATCATTCACATTTCGGTGTAGATTGGGATTAAATAAATGCAGATTTTGCCGCGTCTGCTGTTGTTGATATGGTTTGTTTGCTGTATATCGGTTGATTTTCATGAAAGTTTCATTTCTTTGTGCTTCTTAATGGAGAAAACAGATACTGTATATATGCAGAGCTTTCAGAGGTTCAACTGTATTCATTAATTTATGTATGAGTTGTGAGAAATGAATATTATAGAAGTAACTACAAGTTTTTATGGGATCACATTTTAAACCCGAACTTTCTAAAGTGGCGCAAAACATGAAACTGACTGAAAAAGCTCACTGTACCATAAAACAGTACAGTGATCGTTCTTTCTGTTGTATTTGTAGCTGCTGCTATATTTCTGGGTGTGGTGACTGTGAAGAGCTTCACACTGCAGTGTCTGTCTGTGTGGGAGCGGCTGCTGGAAACAAAAATGGGAACCTTCTCTGACTAGTTCCTCTGCTGCAGTTGATCTGAATCCTCTGGGATCCAGTGAGCTTTGAATAAGTTGTTGTTCCTCCTCCTTCCAGATGCCGTCGCAGCTCATTTCTGTTTCTGTGTGCAATACTCTCCCATAACGTCGCTACACATGCTGCTGGTATGAGAGGCTTTCAAATAATGACGGTCGTTGTAAAAACAATTGATCAGTCTTAGATCTTTGTAACAACGTGTTAAAGGTGCAGTCTGCAACTCTTATAAAAATGACTTTTTGTCATATTTGCTAAATCTGTCACCATGTAAGGACAGCTTTACATCAAACTAGTAGTTTGTATAAAAAAAACAGGTTCATTGAGTCCCTCCTGCTGCTCCTGCAACCTTTGGCAGATTGCCAGAATGCACCGCGACAGAGCAAGAATAACCAATCAGAGCCAGGATTGTGTTTGATGGACTGTCTGACAGCTGTTGCTCACAGGCCCCGCCCCTTTCCCAGAGCTAGAGCGCCGTATTTTTTACAGTGTATGGTCTAGAGGAGTAGATGATGGAATTGGTGACTTTTCTGCTTGAAATGTAATTACTGCTGTTTGATTTACATTATGTTTGATTTGTAATTGTTACACTAGAACTCTGTAGTGCATGTGTTGTTCATGTGCGCGACAGAAGCCTCCGTGTGGCTGCTGTAAATGACACTGTGTTGCTGCTGCTGCTGAGGTTTCTGAACATAGAGAGAGATGCGCTGCAGTAATATGCTTTTAACAGAGCATGGTATATTACTGCGATGTTTCTGTCGGACTAACGTTAGCTTGTTAGCTGCTCTGAGGGAGGGACTTTGGAAAGTTTGGAGGCAGGGCAAGAGAGCAGCTGGGAGGGGGGTGAGAGAGAGAGTTGCGGACTGCACCTTTAACCACGGCATCACCACTTTGCTGTATTGCTTTTTAATCGCAGTCGTGATCGCGCGATGCTACGGTAAATCATATATTTTTTTAAAAACTAATGTTATGATTTATTTTGAAATTTGAGACTAATTAGAATCATAAAATCATACTCGTGTTAAAACTTAAGACTTTTGAAAAATGTATTTAAGACATTTTAATGACAATTAAGGCCTTATTTTTAGATTAATTAATTTAATGCATTTTTAAGACTTTTTTAGGAGTTTTGCATTAAACTATATTTTTAATACAATTTTTAAGTTAATTATCTAAACTCAATTACAATTTAATTACAATTACGACGGCAACAGATTTAAAAAATTACAATAACAATTATAATTAGTGCCATAAGTGTTATTAATTATCAATCAGACGATTACAGTAATAAGCAACTCCAACCCTGCTGTTGGTACTCACCAGCCTGCTCCAGAGCCATCATGGTGGACTGCTCTATCAGATCTCGTTCTATGAAGCTCCTAAAGTCCTCGCTGTAGACGCTGAGGTCTGGGAGCTGGAATGTGTAAATGGGCATCTCCAGAGGGAACTGCTCACTGGTGCACTCACTGGCCACCTGTAGCCGCGCCAAGGAGACGATGGCGGAGCTGGCATGGGAGATGCCACGGGACAGACGCTTCTCTGCTCGGGGGAGGAAGGAAACAGGGATCAATCATATAAGTGAAACATTTCATTTCCTTCATTTGTTCGTTTTCGAGCAGGGACAAGAAAGAAAAACAAAACAAAAAAACTGTGTAAAAGGAAACTCCGACAGAGAAAACACTCAGAGATGTTCAAAATAATTTATACGATCCATGCACACTTGTAATTGCAACAATATATATAATATACAGTATACACCATATTGCTTCCGTCTGTTTGGACTTCTAGAAACACAAATACTAAACAGAAAAGGTAAAAACTAACTAACAATCAGTAACTTAAGATATACAAAAATAAAATGCAAAATACAATGTTTTTTATACACTTTACTTAAATACAATTAACAAAGTATGATATTTCACATGGTCATGGATTTTCATTAACTTGACATGAATAAAGATATTATTAGTGTCTTATGTGTGATTCTTATTGCTCGTTTTCATAATAGGTACAGTGGATGTATGGAACTTTGATAATTGTTTCCCCACACGTCAATAGAATAGGGGAGATAGGGAAGTCTACTAAAAAACAATATAAAATCCAGAGAGCATCATGGTTCAGAAAATGTTCAGCTTTGTTCATCATTCAGAGGCTTTTTGAAATTTATTGAAAAAATAATAATTCAATAATAACTGAATTCATTGGATATCATCTATTTTCATTTGTTTGGGTTACTTTTAAACATCAATACATTTGTTTTATTTACATTTACATTTAATTTGTTATAATCCATCCCATTTTTAATTATTTTGTTAAGTTCTCCATTTACTGTACGTAGAATTTTATTATTACTAGTGTAGAATATATTTGTGTCGTCAACAAACAAGATTAGTTTTAGGATTTTCGATACATTGAATAAATCATTAATATATAAGTTAATGTTAGGTGTTCACCTTGTGCATTGTCCTCCTGCTTCTGCGTGCACGGCCGCTCGATCTTGCTGACGTGGGTGGGCGTGTCACGCGTCTCTGGCTGTTTGTAGTAGCGTCCTTCGTTAAAGACCCGCGGCAGGTTGGCAGTGTGGACCTGCCGGAGTTCCTCATAATCGTTTAGAGCAGCACTGAGGTCCCAGTTTTTACCTGCAGGTGATATGAAAAAATAAAAATAAAGGCTCTGAGGGACAGCACACATGTACAAACCACAAACACTGAAAAAAACCCAAACTTTATTATCATGTGATTAGATGTTGTGCCACCTACTGGATGAAATCAGGTGTGTATCAGGTATCATTTATCAGACCAAATGGACTCATGACTCAGCAAAACCTCCGTCAAATCTGACCGAGTCACTCATCAAAACAAACGTCGTCAAATGGCACGGCCTCAAGCTTCAAAATAAAAGTCATCAGACTCAACGGCCTCAGACCTTAAGACACAACTTAGCGTTTTATTGTGAAGGAACCGAAAGTACACATGACGAAGTAGGTTGAAAAGCCAATCTTTCCATTTGTTTTTTAAAAGATAAGATATGTAAATGTATTGTTTGATTATTAAGTACATAGTCAAATTAAACATTGATATATCTTAACCTTTAAAAATAAATAAATATATGTCGTGTATTTCCGGTTTCTTCAAAATACGTCATGTCGTGTTTACGGCCTGAGTCTTATTGTGTTTTTGATCTGCTGTAATTCATCCATTTTTTTTATCTGTTTCCTCTACTAACAATTCCAATTCTGCTGCTTCACAATTTTATTTTCGCTTCCGCGCACTCATGTTCACCCTCCATGTTCAACACAACACATACAAAACGCTCATTTAAATAAGGGCGGTCTGCACCACTTCTGCACGAGCACTATTCATTGCTGCAATCTTCGTGAATTCTGCGTAGCAGGTGAGGAAACTGCGTCACTAAAGGATTTAGGGAAGCAACTGATTAACCGAGGGTTAAATACAAGTATCACACGAAAAGGAGTTGGATGTTACTTTAAGAATATGAGAAAAAAGGACATGGTAAAAGCACTTTAAGGACATTAACCAAGGCACACACATATGTTAACACGCAGACAGTAGGATTTCTGGTTATAGATCTCAGACAGACACCCACAGCCGGTCTGTGTTCACCTGCAGGTAATGTAATGTGATTTTTTTTTTTAAAGTATCCAATCATGCTGTTGCAGTATAAGACAGACAAAGTTGTCTTCTTCTCGCTCTGACTTCTAGACAGAACGGTTGTCGACACTCACAAACATTAAACCCGACACCACTTTTTACACCAATCGATGCAAAACTGATCTGCTTTATGAATCCCAGCTGCTCCAGTCGTATAGATCCAGTAAAACGATTCAGGGTGAGACAGGCTATACGCTGCCAATCTGCTCCTAATGCTTCATGCTTTGCGACCTACTTTTAAATAGAAACTTGCCTTGTTTCCACTCTTTCATTCTTTAGGGCTTTAATCTACACTGATCATCAGCAGATGTTTAAAAAGCAACTGAACCTCTGTTTTCCTGAATAGACACAATTCATATAAGGAGATTTAAGGTTATATCTATGCTTAGAGCACACGTACGTAATGAAAAATTACAAGCGGCAGTGGATAGACTTTAAGCTCCGTTTTCTACCTGCTGCAACTCTGACATTTTAACCCTGCACCACTGAGGAGATGTAGATATATTACAAAATTAAAGTATTGATCAAATGTGTAAAGGCATCCTATTAATCTGCTGTTTGAGGTAAAAATTTAAGGGAAAAGTGCATGAACTGTCATTATTACACAATTCCTTTTATTCTGAAACTAATCCCGAGTACAGTGCCATATTTATGAACTTGTATACGTATACTTCATTTGAGAAACACTGGGCTAAAGAGTCACACAGCCTTGATGGAGATAAATAAGTGTTGAAGAATGATGGAGCTATTTTTAAAGAGGTGTAAACCCCTTTATATACAGTAAATGGAAAGAATGACTCTCACAGACGTGTGTTCAGTACACCAAGCAGCCACTAGGTGGAAGCACCATGTGTGGAGTGGTCATATTATTATTATTATTATTAGCTCAGTGCTCTGATCCTCCTGCCTCAAACTGCAGCTGTTTGATGCCGGTCTAACAGGGGAGCGAGCCAGCTGAGTGGGACAGGACATCCTGTCTAATGTCTGAGTGCTACGTCTTATCTGATGCCTGTCATTCCACTGCAGCTCGGTGCCAAAGCAGTCAAAAAACAGTGGCTGTGAAACATTAAACTCTGTAATTCTCATGAATTAAATACTCCAAGACAAAAGAAATTCCATTTTGCGCACGCGCACACACACACACACACACGCGCACACACACACACACACACACACACACACACACACACACACACACACACACACACACACACACACACACACACACACACACACACACACACACACACACACACACACACACACACACAAAAATGCAGAGCAGGCTGTTATTCCTGTAAGCGAGGCAAAAGCTGAGCACCTTGTTTTATGCACCTGGTTAAAATGTTAAAAGCTGAAAATGTAAAACAAACAAATCTATGACCTAATTTTTATCCATTTTATTCTTTTTGTTCTTGTACACTCGCTGCTTATCCAACAGTTTTTTGTTGCGGCTAAAATGCAACATAATTTTATAGGGCTGTAGTCAACCAAGGAAATGGTTGGTCGACTATGGCACATGTAGCGATTACTCGACCAAAAAGTTAAAAAAAAAAGGAGAATGCTGATTAGTTTTTAAACACAGACCATTTATAATATGAACCTTATTTAAGCTTTGACTAGAACCCGACAAAGCAAAAGTGGAACCTACAGGTCCGACAGACATTAGGTATTTATATCAGAGCCCGACCTGAAACCGACAATTAAAACATATTTTTTCCTCATACAAATGACACATTTACATTAGTTTTAGTGGTAAATAAACTGTTGATGGCAACATCAGGTCAGCGCACAGGGAAACAAACGCACGTCAAACACAGGTGCGCAGTGTGCGCCGCTGCGCCACAGACATCAGTGGATCTGTTTACATAATCCACGTATCAAATATTAGGATAATCCATGGTCTTGTGCAGAAAAAGGACTGATTTAACAGTGGATGCTTGTGTTTATTCCCTCTCTGCTCTGAGGACGGCACACTGCGCAGCGACAGCTGAAGCGCAACACTTTTTTTTTTTTTTTTGCAGCGCAGCACGCACTCACACAGAGCTGTTGCTGGACATAGAATCCTGTTTAGGCATTAACTACATTATATTGATATTTAATCCTGATCACCTATATAAGTGCATTGCATTTTTCTTCTTTTTACGGTATTGAAACTGATACCGTTGCTCGACGACCAATGAAAATCTTGCATCGACCAATTAGTCGACTAAACGACCAAAGTTGGCAGCTCTATAATTTTGTTCTACAGTGCATCTCTGATGTTATGTTGAATAACATCTATCTATCTATCTATCTATCTATCTATCTATCTATCTATCTATCTATCTATCTATCTATCTATCTATCTATCCATCCATCCATCCATCCATCCATCCATCCATCCATCTATCCATCTATCCATCTAACGAAATACAGATGATATCATTATTCTACGTCAGGGGCAGGGTTGGGGTGAATTATAATTGTACTCGCTTAATTGATAAGTAATTACAATTATGACACAATTATATTTGTAATTGTAATTGCCATGAAAATTATATAAAAATTGTCAATATATAATTATATATATATAATTGAACGCAAAACTGTGGAACCATGTTACAGTTCTACGTACAGTTCTACACACATGTAGTTAACAATTATTAAAATATGTTTCATATCAAGCTTTCCCACAAATTACTATTTAAAAAAAAATTGAAATCTAGGTGTATACTTACTGACACAAAAAAGGCTCAGACACGAGTCAATGGAACATGAGTAATTGAAAATGTAATTGTTGCTGAAAAATGTAATGTGAGGGGCCCTCAGGAGCTCTAGTCACCAATGAAATCTGATGAACTTTCCAAGATTCAAACTCACAAAGATAAATACAGATGAAAGATGTAATTAGTAATTATATACTGCTTATAAAGTTTTTGAATTAAATTAATGATTTAAATCAACCATATTCAAATATTTATTTTCACTGAAACATTGGGACAAATGTTTTTTAAGTGTTATAGAGGTTTGGTCTATGGTCAGTAGTATGTTATATATAATGTATTTTTAAAAACACAAGGTGGATTTTTGTAAAATATGACATAGATGTTAAATTTGACGTCTTTCACGATTAGTTAAAAGTAGTTTGTTAGTGGCTAGTAAAATTGGAACATGATGATTTTCTATCAAAACGAATGTAAATGAAACAATTGTATAAATTAGGAGAAATTAAGTGTTTCATGTTGAAACCTCAACATTTCCTACCTTTTTAAGTTACTGCTAGCCTTTCATATTATCTTACCCTCTAATTAATGTGAAACCGTGACATTTTAGTATTTAAGAAGTGCTTTTCTAACTGGCATCCCTTCAGACTAATCAGTACCTATGACGTAGCTCACAGTTTGAGAAAGGTTGGTGACCCCTGTTCTACGTAGTGGATGCTTCTTTCCTCCTCTGTGTGGATTAAGCCACACTAGTACCAGGAGCCCTCTGCTGCACAATGAGTTCCACTGAACTGGTACAGAGTTTTCCTGGGGAGTGCACTCGTAAAGCCGTCACACTGGCCCCTAAATCAGCAAACTGGCACAGAGACCATCAGTTTACCTCCTCACCCTTTGTTTCCTTCCCTCCCATTTCCTTCCCTCTGCATCACAAGCTGTGTTTCCATTACAGGTTTTCGCAAAATAAAAGTAATATTTCTAAATGTCAATAAAGTATAGTTGTGCTTTGAACGTGTTTCCATTGAAGGTTGTTTTGGGCAGGGGTCTCGTAACCCCCGTGAAATCTCACCTCGCGAGACTTCAGACTGCAGAAAGATGAATGCTAAGAACCTCTTTATAAAGCTCTTCATTCCTTTGTTGTTTCATGTCTAATGTGGCGTAAAAACTTTTTAACAATATTTGAGAGTTTTTTTCCCCCAAATTCAGGTGTTTCCTTTACTAGTTTTTAGTGCACTATTTAGATTTTGTGCATTTCCAAGGGTAATGGAATGCAGCCTAGTGGCTTACCTTCCAGCAGGTCTCTTGCCAGACCTGGTTCTGCCCCCGTGGACCGAACAAAGTCTGACAGGACCGCGTCCATGTCCAGAGTCATGTGATCATGTGTGTGTGCTGCCCAGAGTGCAGCGGTGGCCTTGGTGGACGCCAGCCTTCACGTTTTCATCTGTGGAAGAAAGAAAAAGCCATTGGTGGAATCCTCCTTGCTCAGCTACTGTGAACAGTCGTAACATCATGTCCAGTATTGTCAGCAACAACACTGCCAGCAACTACTGCCAGGACACACCTGCCTGTCTCCTAAGCCTTTGGCGTCCTGCCCGACATCAGAACAGTAAACTGCTCCAACCACTAAGTGTCAACCAGAGGTCTCTGGGTATGGTCCAGCATCTGTTTGACACTGGGGAAGGATGCCTGGATGAGGGAGTCCAAGCGTCCAGTCTGTTGTTGTTGTTGCATTACGCACCATGGCTCTGTAGCACCAGACCTCTAACGAGCAACAAGTGTCGCCTTGTTCAGGATTACAAGCAACCAAATGCATTCACTCCTTCAGACCATGGAAAGAGTGAGGTCGTGCATAGCTTTCATACCAGTGGAAGGTGCGTGGGTGACAGTGAAGCTCTGAACGCTGTCACAGAGGAAACAAACACCTACAGGTTGAAGTGTGACATTGAGGCTCTGTGTGCGGACACAAACAGGAGACGATGAGGCTGCACACGTGTCAGTCTGACCTTAAGAGACCTGCACACAGTCTGCCTACACACCTGTTAGTAGTGTAGTCATGGAGGAAATCAGACGGAGCTGGTTCATATGGGCCTTTTTAATAATTGTCTTAGTTACTTATCAAAATACAGAAAATCAAGAAATGAGGACGAGCTCATAGTGGTGTTTCACACATTGGCTGGTTATAAATGTCATACTTATGTATACTACCCATACTAAGTCTGACATCAAAATGATTATGTAGTTCGTTCCCACAGAACTACAGGTGGGAGACAGACCGGCTGGTGTCCTGGTGCAGCCAGAACAACCTGGAGCTCAACGCTTTAAAGACAGTGGAGATGATAGCAGACTTCAGGAAGAACCCAGCCCCCCTCAGCCCCCTCACCCTGGGAGACTCTACTGTGAGCTCTGTGGAGTACTTCTGCTTCCTGGGGACCATCATCACTTAGGACCTCAAGTGGGAGCTGAACATCAGCTCCCTTATCCAAAAAGCTCAGCAGAGGATGTACTTCCTGCGGCAGCTGAAGAAGTTCAGTCTGCCAACAAAGATGATGATGAACTTCTACAGCTCCATCATCCAGTCCATCCTCTGCTCCTCCTTCACCATCTGGTACGCTGCAGCTACGGCCAAGGACAAGGCCAGACTGCAGCGTATCATCCACTCTGCAGAGAAGGTCATCGGGTGCAATCTGCCCTCCCTCCAGGACCTGTACGCCTCCAGGATTTTGAGGCGTGCAGGAAAGATTGTGGCCGACCCCTCCCACCCCGGTCATAAACTGTTTCAATCTCTCCCTTCTGGAAGGAGGTTTCGGTCCATCAGGACCAGAACCTCCAGACACAAAAACAGCTTCTATCCCTCTGCCACCATCCACATGAACACACCCCAAGTCACCCACTGAACCCCCCCACCCGATCACCACCTCCATGATGACATTATCTGCTGCACTGTATATATATATATATATATATATATATATATATATATATATTTATCCTATATTCTCTATCTATCCTTTATTTATCCCTCATCCTTTATATTTATTATTATTATTATTATTATTATTATTGTTGCTAGGTTGTTCTTTGTTTTTTTTCTTTATTTTTTTTTTTGTTGTTTGTTTTGTGCACCAACTACCAAGAGAAATTCCTTGTACTGTCCTTAAAACTGTACATGGCCATTAAAAACATTTCTGATTCTGATTCTTCTGATTCTTAGATAGCATGAAAAGATTGAGTAGACGAGAAATACCCAGTTGTATACTATATGGCAGTGTTTGTTAAATGGGGGTACGTGTACTCCAAGGGGTATGCGGTGGCACAACAAAGGGGAACTTGAGAGAGAGAGTGTAAAAAACGACAAATGAAGCATTCAAAAATGATAATCATACTAAAAAATTACCAGTAACACACAAAACAACAACAAAGACACACAAAATAAGAGAAAAATTCTAAACAGTATAAGAAACAACCACACGGCACCAAAAACACACAAATCATTTGAATAAAACCAAGAACACACAAAAAATGACAACAAAAACACACAACATAAGAGAAAGATATACTGAATAATAAAAGGAACAAACAAAAAACAACAAAATACACAAAATGACACCGAAAACAAACAAAATGATGATAGACATGATCTTGATTAGAACATGAACGTAAAAAACAAGATGACCATAAATCATTTAAAAAAAAACTAGAAATGAATCCATTCAAGAGGGACTAAATACTGTTTCTTTCCACTTATTTACAAAATGAGATTATTTAAAATGTGTGTTATCACTCATTCATTCCATTGTTACGCTCTATAGTCAGTCATAAGGAGGGTACTTGGATTCAAAAGTTAGAGAAAGGCGGCACTTGAACCTAAAAAAATTGAGAACCACTGTTATTTGGCGAAATTTCATTCATATTTTGATCTGAAACCCAAATGTCTGCAGTATACAACAAAAACAAAGGAATGGACCTTGTAGTTCCAATGCTTTTGGAGGGGACTGTAGCACACAGTATATACTCATTGAGTATGCCATTTCTAACACAGCCATTGTCAGTGGTCATAATGTAATGGCCGATCAAGAAATAAAGACATTGCTCTAATAGAGGATTGCAGCGTACTTGCTACTCACAGCATCGTTCTAAATAAGCAGTAGGGTTAAAAAAGTCAATGGATCAATGGATTTTGTGCATCTGAAAAAGGATGCTTTGATTACTGTAGCTGATCTAGTTTACTACCATTTACTATATGCTACATGTGCATATACTGAGACTGTTGAGGCACAGGAAACACACGCTGCATGTGCCAAGGTAACAATAACATCTGACACCATATCTTGGAAAACATTTACTCGGAGCATAAGGAAATGTTTTTTTCCATGTTTGTTTGTTGGTGACTGTCTATTTAAAGAATAAAAGCGAGCTTATGCGTCTTTAATCATCCTCTAGACACTTCACCAGGTAGAGCAGAGCAGACTTGCAGCATCGTTTTTTCCTAATCAGTTTCCCAGTGGGAGGCACTTATGACAGACGTCCAAAGACATGCTTTTAAAGGTGACACTGGTCTGTCCCACTTCCTGTTAGTCATCAGTAAAATGTGCATTTTTTTCTATAGACATACACAACATGCCACACCTCATTCTAGGTACTTTTACATGTGATTGTTGAAGTGAAGTTATAATTTTATTATGAAGCAAACATGGCCCTTTCCTGTAAATCCTGTTGTGTTCTTCTTTTCTCATCTTCTCCACTAACCCCAACCTGCCGAGGCAGATGGTCACCACGCATGAATCTGCTTCTGCTGGAGGTGTTCCTTCTGTTCAAATACTGCTTTAATCCTCTCTTTTATCTCATATGGTATCAAAATGTTGCTATGGCTGGCACCATGAAGCAACTGTTATGTACTTTCCACTACATCGTTTAATTCATTTAGACTGAGCATCTCTAACTACATTTTTCTGAATATGCTAAATATCTATAAGCAGAGTTGGGGTAAATTACAATTGTAATTACGCAATTGATAATCACTTACATTTATGATGCAATTAGTGAGAATGGAGGAGGCTAAGCCAATGTTATTGCTAGGCTATTGCTAACACTAGGCTAATGTTATGCTAATGCTAATGTTATTGCTAGGCTATTGCTAACACTAGGCTAATGTTATGCTAATGCTAATGTTAACGTTAGGCTAATGCTAACATTAGAGTAATGCTAATACTAAGCTAATGCTAGGTTAGTGCTAATGCTACTGTTAGGCTATTGTTAATACGAGGCTAATGCTATTGCTAAGGCTAGGCTAATGCGGGCGACCGTGGCTCAGGTGGTATAGGGGTCGTCTTCTGATTGAGAAGTCGAGGGTTCAATCCCAGTCTACAACAATCTATGCATCGAAGTGTTCTTGGGCAAGACACTGAACCCTAACTTGTTCCCAGTGGTTGACTGCTAGGTAATGACAGTGGTAATGTTAATGTTAGGCTAATGCTAGGTTAATGCTAATGCCGGGGAAAACTGGGGAACCATGTTAAGTGTTCTATGGCTTACAAATATGTAGTTAACAATTATTAAAATATGTTTTATATATAGTTTTCCCACTACACTCAGTTCTCTCGAGTATCATTTTATGTTGTCGTTTTTTTCAATAAATTGAAATATGAGGGGTATACTGATAGAAAAAAGGATATTAATACCAATATTTTTATGGATAGGGAAGCCTAACCCCAACCCTGTTTATAAGACTACAATTAAATATTGTTCGTATACTAGAACCATATAGTGGGTGATGCTCTCCCCTGTGCTCAGACTCATAAAGAAGCAGAACAAATCTAGCATTAACAAAAATACGTACATCCAGTATTTTTGCTGACGGGGGTGGAGAGGCCATCTGATGACCAGGGGAATGTCAGGACCAGATACAGCTCTAGTCCATGGCTTCAGGAACAGCAGAGACAGGGATGAAAAGAGTCCTGAAACACACAGACACATGTTTTTTAAACATTGGGAGGGAAAAAAACGCAAATTGCCAGAGAAAATCAACCAATAAACAGCGAGTGTCTTCAATTTACTGTGAGAAATAAAAAACAAAAATAAACCAATCCTAAAAATATGATACCTATGTAAAATGTCTAGGAATAGCCCTTTATTCAACAACAGAACTAAGATGCAAAACTCTAACTCTCATATTTGATTGATAGATGGACATTTATCAATGCAGATAAAAATTAAAATAGTTTAAAAAGCCTTTTTTTCTTCTTTGTGTTCCATAATTCTAACTTTTACATTTACTTGATTAAATATAATGAAGTTTTTGAACATGGTCTGATACATTTCAGTTTGTTTAGAAACAGAATGTCAAAGCTCTCCTAATCTGAAATATCCTTCAGTGTCATGTAGGGGTTGGTGATATATATATATATATATATATGACAATCCTGACAATCCTGGCTCCTCCTACCCTATAAGAATGTGAGCTCCTCCGTCTCAAACTACCTCACAGGTAAAACAAACACTGCGGTTTAATATAGAATATACATTATACTTTGTCACATATGAAAAGCTACATACACGAAATGTGTTCTCTGCATTTAACCCCAGCCACGGTGTAGCACCCAGGGAGCAGTTCCATTTTTAGTAGCCGTTATATCGCCTCGTATTGCCTTTGACAAAATCTGACGTGTTTGTGACACAATGCGACTCAGCAGTTGGACAAAACAAATGATTATCATCTTAAGTGCACTATTCATATGGTTAGTAGAAATGAGGAGTAGAAGAAAGTGACTTAGCAGCTTAATACTCCGGAGAGTGTTTGAAACAGCTGACTGGCTCCGCTGCTGATGCTGTGATAAACACTCTGAAGCAGCGCTGAGATGGTCTCACAATCACAATAGCCGCTTAAATAGCCAAGTGTTTTACTGGAATGTGCAGTTTTTGTGTGGATAGCAAAATAAAATTGCTTTGATGATCACTGATCTCCCTCGCAAGAGACATGCCAGTTTTTTGGCTGAAAACAATAATAAGACTGTGTGGATAGCAAAAGAAAATTGCGATGGTGATCACCTTCTCAGAGCAAGGCATGAAGTCTGCGTCTACAGACACGCCCAATCATTCATATGCATGAAGGCCCCAAAACAGCCTGTTTTTAGAAGCATAATTTAAGGGACTTTTCAGAGGCTAAAACTCCAGAAAACAAGCGAGATTGGGAAAATAAACCTCAAATACTATGTTGTTGGGGTTCTTAGAACAAATGGAGATGGGTGAAAAATAGAATAACACTGGACCTTTAAACAATAGAGGTAGGTATGCCTACACAAGTGGACAGTGAGTGAGTAACATTGACCGTGTGAATGTATGTGGACATTTTACCACATCAGGATGTGATATATCTTGAATAACTGTCTCTATGTTGAGTGAGATCGCCCACATGCATGGTTGAAGCACAGCAGGTGGGAGGTGAACATAAAGTACAAAATCACTTCATTCAATGCACAGGATCTCCTTAACAAACCATAAAAAAAAAAATCAATGAATCATGTATAATTAGAATGGGGATGCTTTTAAATAGGAAATAAACATCTCTGTTATTCTTTCATGTCCTTAGCTAGATATTGTCTTTTTTGTATTTGCAGTCATGGGGTATTAATGTATCAGTTTACCACTAACACAATAAAACTGTCCAAAATATCCTAAAATGTGAGTAGTTACCTGTAGTTTTTTTATATAAACCTTGTTTTTTTTCTATGGAATACATTTCCTGAATGGCAGGAATCTCCTCTTTCCTTATCTGGCAACAGTATCTCTGACTCAGCCCCAACTAGCAACAATGATTGGGCCTGAGAGTGAGTCTTAAACCTGCATGACAGCCTGATCAAGGCCATGTTTGTTTGGTCTTGTCTTCTCTTTCATAATTGTAGACAAAAGGCTGACTATAAGGAAAGACCCAATTTTTCCTAAAGAGTAACTCGACCCCTGCTTTCTCCTGACCTGCCAGTAGGAGGGACATTTTTTTTAAAAATGCCTTGATTATGGGCGGGGCTCCTGGGGCAGTTAAGACAAGCCCAGTCTATACTACACAATCTCCTATGAACAATCTGTGCTATGCTAACTAGCTACTCATTACTCAATATAGCTCTCTATTCACTCTTCTCTCAATCCAACCTACTCACCACAGATTGTAGAGCCCACAGGTGCTAGTTTTTATAAAAGGGGCGGGGCTAACAGTGGTCATTTTTGACGCAAGATGGTCCCAAAACGTCACATGATATTGTTCTCAGCCAATAGCAAAAATCAATAGCCGGGTTTCAACCCACAAAGGGCAGTTACTCTGACATTTTACAACTAAATATGACAAATTGAAATACTTTGACTAAAATGTTATTAATAATAATAATAATAATAATAATAATACATCAATTTTATATAGCACTTTTTTGTGACTCAAAACCGCTTTACAGAATACAGACAAATGAAGAAATAACAATACTTTTTTTTTATTTTTTATTGCAAACATGTTAAAATAAAAAATAAGAAAAGCAATTGTAAAAAAGTAGTATGAACAAACAATGAATGGGATCATACAAACAAGCTCTCAAATATTTTCTATATACAGTAAATGTAATGTACATGTTTGAAAAGGAGTGGGAAGAAGAATAAACTTATTTGATCCCACCCCTTCTTCATTTATTCATAATTTTTTATTATCTAAGTTATTAACAAATGTATTTTTAATATGAAATATAACTTTTACAATATGGTTGTACTGTATTCCCATATACATACAGTATATACAAGAAACAACATATGCACACGCGCGTGTGCAAACACCCACATACCCTTAACCAACTATATATAAATATTTACAGGTGAACACATTATTTAGAGAAGAAGAAAAAAAAGGACAAAAAAAAAAAACAACAGCACGTTTTTTAAATAAATAATATAAGCAATAATCTATGTAAATACCTGGTGATTTTCAAAGCCCATCTTCATCCCTGTATCTTGTGAAAATCCTATTTTTATAACCCTTTTTAAACCGTTTCATGTCTGGACATTGCTTAAGTTCCATACTCAGACTGTTCCACAGCTTCACTCCACTTATTGACATACAAAAGCTTTTTGTGGTTGTCTGTACACAAAGGGGGTATGCCAGGGTAACACATTTGTCTGTGACCATTTTTTACAATACCGTTTAGTATGTTCCAGATCCCCTTAGTGTTGTTTTTGTTGTCATCCAATGTTTTTTTTTAATAGTAGTCTTTCTTGCTTTTTCTTATAATACTAGTTAACTTTTTTTATATTTCTTATATCTCTTTCCTGCTTATTCAGTACTGTGCTTTATAAAGTTTATGTAAAGTGTATTTTTCTTTTTGCAGGCATTTTTTAAACCCTTAGTAATCCATAGGCAGGTGTTATACTTTAAGTTCTCATATTGTTTAATTGAACAGTTTCCAAAAATTTGTAAGAATTCATCATATGCAATATCAATATCATCTTCAGTATATATCATATCCCAGTTTTGTGTCATGTAGTCATTTCGTAATGCATTCAAAGCTTCCTCTGTTTTTACTCGTCTGCATTCTATTTTTTTGGATGGTTGATTATTTCTATAGTTGCAGTTATAGACTGAGAAAACTGGTAGATGGTCAGTATTATTGATGATAAATATTCCGCTTACTGTATTATTTACAATTTTGTTAGTGAAGATATTGTCTATCAAAGTGGCACAGTCTGATGTTATTCTGCTAGGTCTGATGATTTGGGCGTATAGGGTCATACTGTACACTAGGGATGTAACGATTAATCGTAAGGCAGTTAAAAATCGATTCATAGGTATCACGGTTGATATCAATTTTCTGAAAATTGAATCGCAGTACTTTTTTTAAACAGCAGCTATATATTTATCCTTCTCTTGTCCAAATGCTGATGCGGCGGGCGGAATCTGCCACTACTTTCTTTCTGGCCGCCTTCTACTCTTAAACATGTTCATAAATGATTCCTTACCCCTTTAGCACCGAGAGAATATCTGTAATATTACGTGAATATCTGTAAAAATCACGTTTTTCTATTAGCTCTGTCTGCTAGCATAGCATCTCTTCTTCACTGCACAGAATATCTGCATGCCAACCGAGCACAGGGTTACTAGCATTATTATGATATGTTAGTACATTGGTCTAAAAAATGTCGACAATAATATCGTTTATCGGCAATAATTTGTGGGACCATATATCGTCCAGCAAAATCTGTTACCAGCACAAGCCTAGCCACCAAAACACAAGAGACAGCTAATAAAAGATAGCATCAATGATTCCCATGGCTGTGTGAAGTTAAATGTCAAGCCACTCCTAGTTATGATCAGAGGAAAAAAACAAGCCTGTTTTCCCATAATGGGTAGTTGCTTTGATATTTCAATAATGCACCAAACGCTGTGGTTGATTGCTTTATAGCAGTGATACAACATAATCATTATACATTATTAAAGGTGGAAAAACAGAGCAATGGAAATCCATTCATTGAGTGCTCACCGAAGGTGGAGGAAACAAATGAACACTGCTTTAAAAAAAAAAACAAAAAAGAAAACCACTATATTTTCACCTTGCATCAACACAGAACAATCAACACAATCCATTAGCGTGCCTCAAAACCAGGATGGGAAATTTATGTAATGGAATATTATAATGTCCCATCAAACGACAATCTAAGCACTTTCACTATTTACAAGTCTTTGGCTTGAGAACAAAATATTGACATTGGAAATTCAAATGCTGACAAAAGCAGTACTTGCTTTTCAGTCTTCATATAAGCCAGTCTGCACTAGTGAGCACAATAGAACTCTTTGTATTAGCGGTGATTGAATAGTCACCTTACCAGTGGTTTTTGAATGCATGTCTTACTATGGCCACGGTTACATGATTAATACATGATCATTCAGTTCATAATTATAGTATAAATAGTTATTCCAAATTAAATTATTCAGAATGAAAGTGTTCGGCTCCGTGTTTACATGAAAATCGTAATATTGAATTGAGGTTTACATGGAAATCGTGTTTATTCAATTCGCTCTGGGGGTTGGGAAGGGTTCTGATTGGACAGGTGCCGAACGTTACGTTCGAAGCCTGTTCCATTTGTCGAGGTCTGTGTGTGTAATAACTGTGTGTCTGTGTGAACATCCTCATGTTTATGCTTCCGTCCATCCACTCTTTTCATTATATCCACATCTTCTAAGGCTCATATTAAATAAATAGTCTCAGCTGGAGTCTGGGCCGCAATCCTGGATTAAGCCGTCACCAGTGCGTCATCGCGGCAAGTCCAGCATGCGCAAATCGACTGGAATTAACTTAAAGGGGACATATCATGCAAAATCCACTTTTTTAGCCCTTAAATGCATTTTGTTGTATATTGAGATTATTTAGAAGTACAGAAATGTTAAAATTAGTCTCTTCTCTTTATATTCTGTTTTGTTCATATTTTTCAATCTGTTTCGATTTTTCGATTCTCTATTACATTTTTCGATTCTCTATTACATTTTTTGAACAATAACGTCACAGTATTTGCAGCGCAACTGCCAAATTAGGACATCGACTCCAGGCTCAACACTTCGAGCAATCCGCCATTTTCATTTCATTTTTTGTAGTTGAAGTTACGAGAGGATAAGTCAAAATGTTCGGTTGTTGGATGTAGTAACCGACACGCTTCATTACACCGTCTCCCAGCATCAGAACCTTTTCAAAGTGCCTGGTTGAGTTTTATTTTTCACGGAAATGTACCCACATCTGTGGGTAAGGCCATTTTTGGGTGCGCGAAGCACTTCAAGGATGACTGCTTCAGCAACCTCCGCCAGTATAAAGAAGGATTTGCCAAAAGACTTTGTCTGATTGAGGGTTCAATTCCTTCTATCTTTGGAGACGACGAACAGAGCACTTCGGTAAGCTGTAAATAACGCTAAAAAGTGTGATGATTAGCAGTTGCACCGTCTTCATATGTTAGTGCTGTGTGCTCGTTTTAGATCCTTGATGATATGGCCTACGTGATTTAATTTAAGTCTAAAGTTTTTATTAGTCATTTCATTTTGCCGTTTTTGTCTCCCAAAAGACTGTATTAAAATGCGTTTCGTGAGGTTAGCTTGGCGCTAGCGTTAGCGCGGTGCTTGTGTTAGCTCACTTGTTAGGGTTCTGCAGGTTCATCATCTTCATTTTCATCTCGCTCCGCCGGGTCCGACTCTGGCTCGAACATGTAAAGCTGGATGGACAAGTATTCTGTTGTTGACATTTTGTAAATAACGTGTGAATAAACATTTTCTGCGCCGCTAGACAATCGTATCTCTTCTACCAAACTACAAAAATGGCCGAACAGGGTGGAGTTGAACCGAGTGTCACCTCTGCAACCTAGAGAGGGGGCGGGGTATGAAGTGTCTCATTTGCATTTAAAGAGACCGTACCAAAATGAGTTGCTCCCAAGCATTGCAGTTCCGCTTTATATAGACCACAACTGTATGATTTATACCTAAAAAGAAAGGATTTAAAAGCATGATATGTCTCCTTTAAAGCGGAATTAAGTTTTTACAAGATAAAGGAATTATTTCATTCCGAATTAAAATCCGAATAAACCAGCTGCCTAATTCAGATTTAAATTTAATTTGGGATTCAATTTTCATTAGGAATTAAGTGTTTACAAGGTCAGTCTAAAGAGGATTTAACTTTTATTCATACAAACGTGGCCTATATTAAAGAATGAAGAATGGTTCATCCATCCATTCATCCCAATTCACTGAACACATATCCCTAAATTGTGTGGACAGAAAAGAGTAGAGAGAAAAGCACAGAAGGCACAAAGATAATCAGCACAATCCCCACAGGAACCCAGGGTTGCTCTCAGAGGCAAACGTATAAGGCCACTAAGGAAAAACCCAAGGGGAATGTTGCTAACAAACATTACATGTTGACTTTTATCGCTCGTCGTATTGAGTCAGTGGTAAATAAGTCACTCCAATGGTGATGGCAAGGGGTTATTGTTCTAAATTTTCTTCAGGATCAATAAAGTAACACAGTAGCCAGAGTCGCCCTACTGCAGTTCAAAAACAGTCCTTTTGTTCAGATTCAACACCCATTCAGTGCTTCAGTGCTTGACCTTTAAATAAACACGATACAGATCAAATGTATTAGTGTTTTGTAGATTATCCATTATTTTCATTTCATTGTTCTACTGTAAATTGTGTCACGGAGCGGAGTATGTGGGTTGCACCCATTGAACAATGAGCCAATTTTTCTCAGAAACTGACAACCAGTCCTTCTGCTGTTGACTATTGATTTGCAGATTTTGTGATTATTAAATAAATATCATAGATTATATACCGAATCTGTGGTTGTTTGTATAGGTATTTGATTCACTGAGTCTAAATAGTCGTTTTAGGTTTGTTTAGTCATTAGAATTCAGTTTTATTGTAGTTCTAGTCATCGAAAAGTACTTTTGGGACAATATCTCAATTCAGTTTTAAAGTACTGTATACCACTTCCATGTAATTGCTGTGTAACTTTAACCTTTCTGTTTTTTCAAATTAGACTACAGTCCAAATATGGTTAACTGAGTCAAATATTGAAATCAATTCTATATTTATATACCAGTGTTTCTCAAATGGGGTAGGTGTACCCCTTAGGGGTACATGATGGCACTACGGGAGGCACTTGAGAAAGAGTGAGAGGGCGTGAGACAGGGAAAATAACAAATGAAATAATTAAAATATGGGGCTTTATAATCTTTTATTTTTTGTAAAAAAGTTGCTGTAATATTTGCACTAAAAATGTAACATGACAATAATATTTTAGGTAAATTTTGATAACTGGTGCCGAGTTCACCAGTCAGCAAAATGTACTACTCCGGGGACACTTAAGGCTTATTTTGCTGACAATTGTTAATTCCTTCCAACTATCCACATTTTAAAGGTCACTGAATTGTTGTTGATGTACACAACGACTGAAGAGGCCGGGAATGTTCTTTGTGCTCAGTTTTCTTCTACAAGGAGGGTGGAGTATTTAGAATAGGTTCAGTGACACAAATATCTCCTTGTTCTTTGTTTTAAGAGTGATTAACTTCCTCTTTTGCAATAGATAAAGAAATACACTGTTGAACCTTTTTTTAAAAAACTGGTATCAATGTAAAATAAAATTCATTCTCACCCAGTGTTGAATGGATCTATTGTTTGGTCTAATGCTACCAATAATTTCCTCTTTTTTTTTTTTTTTTTCATTTTTATTTTAAGCAAAAAATAATGAACTTTAAAACTCTGTCTCACAACGTTTTCCATTAAGAAAACAAAGACACAAAATGGGAAATAGGAAATCTTACAAAAAAGCTGACAACTTTCAAACAACATGAACATGCAGCTGATTGAAGACAAAGTGCACAGAAAATCATCAAAATGCCTTGGAATGAAACTCCCTCAGAGGTAAGAAATTAATATTATTCTGGGCATTCCTGGCATAAATTACTTGTTATGAGTTGCATTTGCATGGCATTAACAAATAATGGTATGGAAATTCTTTTCCATGTCCATATCTCCTAAATCAGGGGGGGAAGTCATAAGAAAGGCCAGAGAAAAATACATCAAAAAAGTTTTAGATAGGATTTCCGAATAGATTGAGCAGCCTATGGGGTAAGAAGGAGTAAAGGCAGGTACAGTATGTACTAAGGCTTTGAAATCTCTCTTGTGTGGAAAATTAATGAGGCAACGTGAGGGACAGCACCACAGCTACCCTTTAATTTCTGTGTCAAACACGAATATCTCAAATGAAACAAACAGATAGCGGGAAATGCACCAGGTCTCCAAGCACCTGCTTTTTGCAGGGAAAAAGAGGCCTGACCTATTTTTCTCATTGAATGAAAATGAGCTACGCCGCAGGATTGCTTGAATCTTAAATGGAGCAAGACTCTACATTAACTTTCTAAGGTCACTTGTCATGTAGGTCAAGTAGGGCAACCCTCTACTTCCCACATGGCAAGTTAAGATTTTGTTTAGCTAATCAAAACAGATACTTTTTCCCTCAATTTCAAAGTTAAAAACATATTATCTGAAGGTTATCTTCATAATAAAGGAAATTGGTGATATAATACACTCTATGAACAAAGAACTGTAGAAATAATGCTTTTTTGTTGTAAATGGTAAATGGACTTGATTTTATATAGCGCTTTATCCCCACACTGAAGCAGTCTCAAAGCGCTTTACATATCAGCTCATTCACCCAATCACTCTCACATTCACACACCAGTGGGACAGGACTGCCATGCAAGGCGCTAGTCGACCACTGGGAGCAACTTAGGGTTCAGTGTCTGGCCCAAGGACACTTCAACACATAGTCAGGTACTGGGATCGAACCCCCAACCTCTCGATCAGAAGACGACCCACTACCACCTGAGCCATGGTCGCCCAGTTGTCTATTTTATTTTATCTTATACAAATGATTCAGCAGACTAAATATCACTGAGCTTATTGATTAAAGTCAAACAACCATACCCCACCATGACTGGATCGGTACCGGTCTGTGGACCACTTTGTACCCAAAAAGATGACTGCTATGAAATCTTGAATCAATCGCAGGTGCAGTGCAGAGGTAAGGCACCTCCTCCTGTGTCTATCAATCCCAGTCTATGGACAGAAATGTTCGATACGAAAGAGAAAGAGTGGAAGCTAAGGCTGCAACGATTAGCCGACATAATCCATAAAGTTGAATACAAAAATATGTCGACAGATTTCATAACGTCGACGCGTTGTTTCATTTTGTAAACAAAGGATAATAACCAGCGTACGGCCACTTCCTGGTGCAGGTCTTTACATGAACTGCAAGGGGCAGTACCACTCCTACCTGACTGTTTAAATGCTGGAAATTGAAAAATACAAGCAAGGAAGAATGGCGGACCAAACTGTTGAAGACACCCGAAAAGCTTCGACCTAAAGTTTCTAAAGTGTGGGAACATTTCAGCGAAGATAAGACAGAGCGACATGTTAGATGTAAACTATGTGAGGTACAACTGGCTTTCCATGGTAGAACCCCGCAGCCGGTGCGACACGTTCTTCATGTCCAGCGGAAAGGTGAGATCATAAATAACGATATCTCAAAAATCTTTAATTTTAATCACATGCAAATTTGTTCGCTAGCCAACAAACGATGATTGAAATAGTTTTTACTTTTGTTTTACGCCTACCTGTCAGAAAACAACGGAAGTAGCTTGCTAAGTTAGCAAACGCTACTTCAGATACGTTTGCGCATAACTGACTTCACTAAACCTGCTTTGAATTAAAATACCTTGTTTTCTGCTTATACGAGCATTAATTATGAACAATAAAATGCTTTCATCTACTATAAATTGTGAACTAATTTACTTTTTTTTTTAATTGTGCTCCTAAGCAAAGGTGTTTGGATGAGTTTGTCATGAGAAGAAGTTCATGCACTCCCCAAATGGCTGAAGTACTAACAGAGAGCATCCTGAACATGATAGTCATTGATATGAGACCAATATCCATGATTGAGGATGATACAGAACTTCCATCCAGACTAAACCTTACCATGCACAACTCTGTAGTTGGTTTACAGGTCTTACCACCAACACCTGCAAGGCAGTTTAGCAACATCTTTTGTTACTTTATTTACAAAGTGTTTCTGTTATGAGTAGTTGTTCAAGACCACATGCATTTTTTATTGTGATAATTTTTCATGTTAAAAAAATACGACAATTTTAAATGCATTTTTTTTTGTCCTATCATTGTTTTATTTCCTTTCTGTAAAACATGCTGTCAGAGCATAACAGGGTCACTTTCACAGGTGTGAGGATTTAAGCCGGTGGGTTAAAATAATGATTCAAAAATATGTGCTTCAAAACAAAAAATAATCGTGATTAGTCGATTAACCAAAAAAATAATTGATAGATTAGTAAAATACAACAATAATCTTTAGTTGCAGCTCTAAAGCGCATTTTGCTCCTGCTCTAGACAGGGGCCGTGGACTCCTCGGTCCAAAAATCCCGGTCTCAGAGATGGAGGTCTCGGTAACTAGCACAGCAGTTTGAGCCGGGCCCAGCACCTCTGCTCCGACTGAGCTGTGAATACATTCATTTTCTTTAGACTTGCCACGTCAGGCAAGTTACAAGTTAAAGGTAATGCCAGACAACAACTATAACTTGCCAGTGGCCGGCGGGAAAGCGTTACCCTGGATTTCAACTGGATGCGTTTAGCGGCCCCGAAACTGCCGCGCAATTTGCTATCTGGTAATCCCCACCGCCTCTGGTTTTGCTGCGTATCTGTTGCAGCAAGGACGAGGAAGATCCGGCTAATTCATGTGTAATCACGCGATATATACTGTATATATGTGATTCAGCGATGGATAAATGCAATACTTATATGTGAAACACGATTTCAAAAGTGCTCGCATCAGGCCAAACATGGTATCGACGGAAAGGTCTGGTCCCCACTCCCAGAGTCCAAAAAGGAGTCGGAATTAAAAAACGCATCATTTTCGGCCCGAAAATGTGGTATCAGCGGACAGGTTTTATTCCTGAGTCCGAATACGTGCTCGGTTTTCGGATAGAGTCCAAAATGGGCCCGGATGCATGGAAATACGATCCGCCTTGAACACAGAGTATTTCATTCTGAAAATAATCCGGATATTTTATTCTGTGTCTATGCACTACTTCCTGTCCCGCACAGTCTTATTCTCGTTAAAATGCTGCAGCACAGTCTGTTGAAGCCTGTTGAGTCACCAAAGCTATCCTGTGCAGCAGAACTCTGATTCAGTAACTGCTTCATTGCTGATTTGTGGCAGGACAGGGGGTCTCTAAGCCCCACAGGCTTTACAGGGGGCGACACATCAATGGCAGACCGGGAGCTGCCCTGCTCCCTGACTCTTCTTCAGAAGAACAACATGAGTGACAAAAACACACATATTAGAACCTTTTTTGTGAGAAATAATATTTGACTCCCATAGCTGTCAGTGCCATATCAGAGGGGAAAAACTATTTCTATAGTTAACGTAATAGCTAGCATAGCATAGATTGTTCTTTCGTGGTTTTATAGTTTAGACTGGGCATGTTTTAACTACTCCAGGAGCCACGCCCATAATCGAGGCAATTTTAGAATTTCCCCCCAGTGGCATGTCAGCAAAAACCTGGGGTTTAGATACTCTTTAGAGATTATAGACCTAAGAGAGAAAGACTTTTGTGTCCTGGGATGCATTATCTATAAGTAAATCATAAAGGCAGTGTTGACATGCATCTTATGCCCACCTGGTTAGATAATATTAAATTCAGGTTGTTCATTTGTTTCTGTGGCCACAAGTTTCTTCCAACATAATACATGCCAATTTTTATCAGCTTTAGTGTGAAGACTATACCTGTGAGTGTGAAACTGAGTAGATGATGGGCAGGTAGTTACAGATAACCTACTTAGTCCATTAGAAGCTCTCACTGCTGTGGAATCAATCCCAGCATGACATAGAATGCAGGTTAGTGTCTTGGCTTTGTCTGTTCAGTGTGCAGTTCTGTGTGATGCGTGTGTGCTAAAGCAGTGTTTCTCAAATGGGGGTACGTGTACTCCCAGGAATACACGATGGCACTACAGGTGGCACAGAGAGAGAGAAAGAGAGAGAGAGAGAGAGTGTGAGGAAAATTAACAAATAAAGTGTCCCAACCCAGGCATGATATGAAAGGAAATTATAAAAATTATAGAAATAAATCTTTTCAGGGGGCACTAAATAAGGGTTTTTCAACCTTGGGGTTGGGACCCCATGTGGGGTCACCTGGAGTTTAAAAGGGGTCGCCTGAAATTTCTGAATAATTTAAATAGATTTTTTTTAATATTTTTTCATTATTATTCTTAATTAAAAAAATAAATAAAACAGCACACAAACTTAAACCACTGTATTTCTATATGTTCACTTTGTGAAATATAAATCTAGTTCAACTAAAATGCAGTAAAAAAAACAAAACAATATATATATATATACCTGTCTATCTGAGCTCAAAAACTACGATACAGGCGATATTGTCATTTTCTATGTTGCCAAAATAGAAAACTCTATTAATCTTGAATCACAATATATTGTCCAGCCCTAATCCCAAATCTTTCCAAACAGCAGAGATACCAGTGCCAGCGTTGGTAGTTTCCTATCTCCAGCTGTAGAGAGTCTGAAGAGCCGAGAGTTCTTCAAAGTCAGGCCCTGATTGGGCAATGATTAACCATAAGCACTTGACTCTTGACTCATTTCATCTCTTAGGAACTGAAGGTAAGAGTAATCAGGAATGGCTGGGTCCCTTTAGAAAGGGAGCAGGATTTAGGACCCTCTGTAGCTGCTTTTTGGTGCCTTAAAATGACTTATTTTAACCACTTAAGATAACATTTACTGTATCAACTGGGCCTTGGTGCTTAGTGCTGTAGTCTCACCACAGCATTTTAGGTTTGATGGTGATCGATTGGATGTTTCTTTGTAAATATTGCATAACCTGACTGTAGCTATTTCAAGCTACTTACAGTAACTGTGGGTGAATCTACCATTGTTGTGTTTTCTCTAGAAAAAGCACACATTCTGTGTGGACCAATAGCAGAATGTGAGTCTGGTTTTTCATGATCTTGAGAAGGTTCACTGGTAACTATTGCTTTTATTTAGAATTCAAAAGTATGATTAAAGTAACAGCCATCATTAGGAAATAAAAAGGAAAATCACACGTGCATCTATCTAAAGTCCCTGCTTATGCTGTTCAGAATGCATCTCAACCCCACACTGACAATAAAATAAAGGGCCTACGATTTTACTTGATTGCGGAAAACAGACGGAAAAAGCGGACTTCATATTCTGAAACGGAAAGAAAAATCAATCATGACCCACTTCTTTCTCTCTCTCTCTCTCTCTCTCTCTCTCTCTCTTTATTTAAAACCAGGCCCCAGCATGACACAGAAATGCCTTACATGCATGTTGTTTTGGAATAATATCATGCATTTACACACTTTCACCGGAAAATGGGTGATTGAATTAAATGTGTGACAAACTGACAAATATGTCCGATTTTGCCAATAGTTCTGCATAAAGCATCTAACTTTGTGCTATTCTGTGATTGAAAATGCATGCGGGGCTTCATCTTAAGTGTGTTTTGAATGTGTTGAGATAATTATGACTGCATTTAAATCTGAAAGGGCTCTGGTACAAAGACAGGTCTACGATCTACAGCTGCACGTCATTTTGTGCAAAACTTGAGGGTATTTACTATTTCGCCAGTTAAAGGTTTTACAAATATGTTTTGGGACCATGTCATGCATTACATGGCATTTCTCCCGTTAAACGAGAGCTGAGGATCGAGCAGTGTAACGAGCGTCGCTCTTGCAACGTAAACTCAAGTGAATAACCGTCCTGTTTACGTTAATTCTGTGACAGTAGCCAGTAGAGTCACCTAAACGGAAATACTGCACATCTGTTACAGTGAGTTACTGAAGAACTGATGTACAGTACATCACATGGTTTAGTGGTGTACCCTCATAATCCATATTGATTGAAACAGTACGCAGTGCCATTTTGCCCGCAATTTAGCAAAGAATCCCCCAAAAATCTTGTTCCACGGACCAAAAACTGCCGTCAACAACTTAGTATTTTCCAGACATAATGTACATATACATTTCTTGAGAAACTGTGCAACTATCAAACTTCTATTGTACTTCAGTTTGTTTTTAAGGTTTTCTTTTGTGTAATATTTACAGGCTGTTAGGAGCTGAATAAACCCGTAGTTTCCATACATCTGTCTTCTTCTTTCTGTAATAGCAAAATATTTCAATCTTTTCTGAAAAAGAAAAGGGTGAGCTTTTCCTTTATTTGCGCTGCGCATTTTAATCTATAGAAATATCAAAGTTCTAAATACATTTTTTCCCATGGCCCCCAATTGTTTTTAAAATGCCCCCATGTTTTAGACTTTAGTGCAGACAGCGGGACCAAACCTGGAAACAACTAAGAAGAAAAATGAATGGATGTGAAGAACACATTCCAGCAAAAAAAAAAAACCATGAACTTGCGTAAATACCTTGAAAGATGGGACAGAGAATGTACCTTCCTGAAGAAAAGCAGGATGGGTCACAGATACACATTCTGTAAAATTTGTAACTAAGTGTAAAGTCTGCAACAAACGTGTATAATAAGTCATTAGTGAATACCAGAGAACCACATGAGTGAGCATGAGAAATTAAAAGAACATATGTAATGAAAATAAAATGTAAATGTCCAACTTAAAAAAAAGCAATGTGAAATGAACAGTAAATATACAATGTGATGACTTGTATATTGAATTGTAAGTATATTAAATTTAAAAAATGTGCTTCATATACACTTTTTTCATTTTTCATTTAGGCTATATTATAATAATGTAGGAATGTTCACAGCATTTCAGTGTCAACAAAGGTAGGCCTACCAGACTCTAATCACCTAATTGTATTTAGTAAGTGATTGACCAGTGGCTATTTTAGATTTGTTGTACACTTGTCAGGGATCTGGAGTTTGGTAGGGGTGGTGGGATTGCTCGTAGCGGGCGCCAGAAAATTTCCCATATTTTCAAATCCAAAACTTGACAGGTATAGGTCAGAATGCCAGGGACTGGAACAGGATTCACTGTGCTAGGTAACTGATCCAGTAACTGGTGCCAGGCATCAACCCTACCCCCGGTGCCCTGCTGCACTACAGCACTCAGGGGCCGTGCTCTACAGCCCAGCCTGGAGCTAGAGATGGAAAACAGGTAAATAAGTAAACAAATGGGCAAAAGGGCTGGACCATCTACATATTTCATACATGAAGCTGGGAAGCAGATGAAGGTGAGCACATTGATGTTGAACTTGGCTCAATTATTAGCCATTATTAGGATGTTATTAAGTAACCAGAGGCTGCTACAGCTACTCCAGAATGAATCAACTAATAATAATATTAATAATATTAATAATGCATTGGATTTTATATAGCACTTTATCATAGACACTCAAAGCGCTTTACAGAATTAAGAGATTATTCTTTCACTCCACACTTAGTGGTGGTAAGCTACTATTGTAGCCACAGCTGCCTTGGGGCAGACTGACGGAAGTGAGAATGCCATAGTGCGCCATTAGCCCCTCTGACCACCACCAACACTCACTCACACACTACATTCATATTAGGCAATGTGGGTGAAGTGCCTTGCCCAAGGACACAATGACAGATACCATTGGGGTGACTGCCACCTCACTGTGGCACCTGGAATTATCAGTGGTCCCCATCCAACTACTAACCAGGCCCAGACCTGCTTAGCTTCAGAGATCTAACAATTGGGCAATGACAGGCTGGTGTGGCCACAAAACTAATGCAGTGGTTCTCAACTTTTTCAGCCTGCGACCCCCGTGAAAAACATTTGGAGTTTTATAGACTGACAAAAGGTAGAACAAACCAAGGAGAACAATGTCAAAAGTTATCAGAGGAAAGGAGGCGCTTGTGGTTAGTGAAGTTAAACCAGGACCTACGAGGCAAAAAACTGGACAACATCCAAATTAGTTCGGCCCATTTCTTGTCAAGCTAATGCATGTGGCATTATTGACTTATTATAACCACATTTCATAGCCTGCTACAGTAGTAACAGTTGTTAAAATGTAGAGCTAAAATGTGCTGTATTTCTCATTGTATTCCAGGTAAAAGGTCTGACCTTTATCAAAAGGATGACTTACATTGTGTTAGGGTTAAAACCAGGTAGTTGATCATATCAGGATACGCAATAAATGGAAGAATCTCCGGGTTGTCATTGATCCAAGACGAGGGAGCCAACTCGTATGGATCTGCACCACCAATAAACCCTAACTTTTCCAAGTCCTTCCCTGTGTGCCTTTGCATCTATAACAGGAGCTTTTCAGTGGTTTCGGACATTTATCCATCACAGTGTTTACATCTGAGTGTCTCCAATATGGCCGCGCATCCTGGTTACTGCCCAGAACGTGACATTGGTGAAAAAACCCTCTATTGCTTTTTGGGCCATTGTCTATAGTCATCTTCTTAAAGATGGTAAAACGGGTAAATAAGTAAACAAGTGGCCAAAAAGGCTGGATCATCTACATTATTCATACATGAAGCTGGGAAGCAGATGAAGGTGAGCACATTGATCTTGAACTTGGCTCAGTTATTAGCCATTATTAAGATGTTATTAAGTAGGCCTTTTACAAAAACATAGTTATTATGATTATGAATACCGTTCAAACTAATTGGTTGGATTCGCTGGTGATGCTCAGGCTGGATTTTGTGAATCAGACCAAGAGTAAAGAAATATATCCTGACAGCAGAATGAAACCAGACAGGACAGTCTGTGATTTAACACAACAGGCCACCAAACATACATACATGCAGGGTATGTGACATTAGGCTGTTTCACTGGCATCTACCATTCATGAAACATGGTGTTCTTCCCTAAATGTCTCCCATTCACACACACACACACACACACACACACACACACACACACACACACACACACACACACACACACACACACACACACACACACACACACAGGTGAGAGCTGTGGCCTGCCTGTGTTTGCCAGAACATACATGTTGTTTTATCACGGAACCAGAAGTTGAACACCTCGAGCCACGTACAGCCTGGCTTAAAGGCACTAAGGCAGGTGCACTAGTCTGCAGAGGAAGCCTTTCTATTGTGTCACTATCAGGAGCCGTACAGCATCGCCCTGACGCCGCTGTGCGGCCATGGAAACAGCCTGATACACACACACAGACACACACACACTCTGGCTCTTACCGTGTTGGCCTCACTCATTGTTTCCCATGGTTAGGCTCCTCCACACAATGCTTTATTCCTGTCTCTGTCTCTGTCTCTGTCTCTCCTCTCTCGCTCATCCCCATGTCATGTTTCTTCGCTGCAGCAGAACAAAGTCACGCCCCCTCCACCACCGGCGCCTACTGACGTCATCACGCTCACGCCCTCCGCTGCAATGACAGCTGTGAGCCACCAGAGGCCGCTAGAGCTACACCAGAATGAGAGTCAACTACTAATGCAGTGGTAGCCCGCGATCCCCTAAATATACAGGGTTGGGGTCAACTACATTTATAGAATTACGTTTTAAATTACCCGTGTTCAATTGCAATTCAATTCCGATTACAGCTACCAGCATGTTTTCGAATTATAAACAACTTACAATTATTTTCTATCCTCATAAAGTCAATTATGACGTTCGATATTACTTGAGTTCAATTACAATTAATCGCATATACTGAAATAAAACCTAATAAAAGTTAACTTTCCTCTTGTGTTAGCTTTCTGTTAGCATCTATTATAATAACAGGTCCTAAATTAGCTGTAAAATACACTAAAATCAAATATCTGTCATCTAATTTCTTTCCGATCTATTGGTTACCTTGTTAGGCTTCCTAATCAATGAAAATGTATGAATTAATATTATTGGTGCGGGTGTCTCAGCCTTTTTTGTGTCAGTATAGCCCTCGATTTATATTTTTTTAAATGGTAAAATGTGGGAAAGCTTCATATGACACATATTTTCATAATTAACTACATATGTGTAGAACTGTACACATAGAACTGTAACATGGTTCCCCAGTTTTGCGTTAAATTATAATTGACAATTTCTATAGAATTTGCACGGCAATTACAATTACAAGGTCAATTATATGAACTGAATTTAATTTTAATTACGATTACGACAGCAACAGATTCTTTAAATTACAATTATAATCACACCATAACTGTAATTAATGATCAATTATGTGATTACAATTATAATTGACCCCAACCCTCCCCCTTAATATATTGTCATCCATTTCCTTGAACATTATGACGTTATTGCTTAGTGCAGTGGTTCTCAAACTTTTCAGCCTGTGACCCCCAAAATTAACGTTCCAAAGACCAGGGACCCCCACTGTAGCTGAAGGTGGTTGAACACAGACATGAACATTGAAGAACAGTCATGTGGAGACAGGGTCATCTATAACGGGAATAAAGGGGAGAGATTTTTGGGGTCCATCAATAAAGTCAGGAGAATGATGGTCCATTGTTCTATGAATCTGTGATAACCACATTTATTTATCTGAATAATATCCACTCTTGTCCACAAAGTCTAATATTATTTGGGCCATATAATATAGTCATCTTAAATAAGTACATTCTTGTTTTAATCAGAAATACAATGGGTTACTTAAAAGTGATCAAAAATGGTGAAAAAGGGATTTTAAAAACCACAGAATTTGGTTAAAAGTTGCAAATTAGAGTGATTTTTTTTTTTAATCGCCCCAAAATTGCAAATGAAAAATTTTGGAGCTGAAGTAGTGCTGTCAGATTATAGGGAACTAGACTTACTTAGTAAATGTTTGAACACACACACACACACGCACACACACACACACACACACACACACACACACACACACACACACACACACACACACACACACACACCATCATAAAGAGGGGGTCGAGGAAGGGCACTGAAGATAATGATTTTTGGAGCCAGGAGTCCCAGCCACACCATCCTGCAAGACCAGCCAAATTGTGAGGAATGGTGGGTCATACCCCCACCCACCCTGGACTCTGAACTGATGGAAACACCATAAAGACGAGTCAGATGGTTTGATGTCTCATAGCATCCTCAATCGAGCTTATAGCTTTACATGTATCAGGGTCATCGACTAATAAATCTAGTCATCTGTTTGAGGTGATTAAAGTAATTATGTCCAGGTCATTGGAAACACCAGCATTAAAAGTTTGACGCTCGCAGTGCTGAGTCATGTGTGTGTGTGTGTGTGTTTTTTTTTTTATGAAACCAGAACTTTAACTGGTTTCAGTGAGATTAATTTTGTCCTCTTTTTGAACAGTATGTTAAGTTGAGGTTTCGTTTATTCAGAGAAGGTTTTTCAGGAAACAAATTTATTTTTTGCAATCAGCAGAACACCACTGACGAAGACTGGCAGTTCAGTCAAGATGACTTTAGTCAAATTCTTTATTAGCATGCATTTTAGATTTGGCGGTAAGGCTGTGTTCTGGTACCTCTCTGCGATTCCGGCAGCTGCGTGAAAAAGGAGCTCCCCCTTGCTCTTCCATGAGCTATATGGAGAGGCATAAGCAGAGAGAGCGGTCAGCAGGACCCCCTGGAACAGAAGCATAGACATTAAATGCAAAAAGAAGACACTTTTTAATTCGACAGGGTTGCTAGGCATTTGTGAACGAAGCGCGCCAAAGTAGGCATGTTTGCAGTGGTTTAAATACAGCGCCAAGACTAACTCTAACCAATGGGAAGCATAGAACAGCATAGATCAGATTAACTGAATTAGGGAATGGCTGCTGTCAGCTAGTGGGGATGGCTAAAGGCTCAAATAGACTCCACGCATAAAGGACAGCTTACATACCCGGGCGCACCGCAGCCTAGTAGTTTCCATTAAAATCCTACATTTCCCACAATCCTTAGAGCTTCTCTGTAGTCCTTGTACTCCTGGGACGTGTTTTAAAGGTGTCGGTACTTTCGTGGCTCGTCTGCCAGTCTCTCCTCTAAACTCGTGTTCATAGTTCCTGCTCAGTTTCACCAACTGGTGAAATTCAGGTCGGTGTCACATTTAATGTTGGTCGATACATTGCCGAGCAGTGTTTTGTGTGACACCAGTTATGAGGAGAAGTCGTAAAATCTGAGCTTTGCATTTAATTGGCCTGGCAGACTTCTCGTGGACACCGCACGGACTCCGCTTTGTGGGTGTCCGCCCGAGTATGTTTGAGCAATAACTTGACTTCTGTCACGTGCCTGCCTGAACTAACACGATGCTCATTTTGACAGTCGAAACATGTCGGGAGATAAAAATTTCCTGAAAAGACTTGTTTGAAAAAACAGAACCAGAGCTTCCATCAATCATAATTGGAACATCCCACACTGCAGGACCTCATTTGGTCAGTCTGCCTTCATCTATAAAAGTGCTCAGCGGTGGAATCCACAACTAGCGGAACTCAAAACCATAATCACATTTTAAAATGTTCACATAGGCACAAAATTGTACCTATTTGTAAATTGCTATGTGTGTATATGTTGATGTTTTTATAATCTTTGTATTGTACGTGGGTCAGTTTTATTGTTCTGACTTTATGCCACTGTAGTATAGAAAGGCCCAACCAAGGACAAGATATATTGCGAGGTTTCGTTATCGATTCACTGGCGCCAAACATTGATTGATTTATTTATTTAATTTAATTTATTTTTTTATTCATTTATTTTAATTGCAACATACAAGACATGACGGAAGCAATATATATATAAATGATACACAGAGATAATGCAGTACATACACAGTACAATGAGACAATAGGTGAGAAGTGGATATTTACAAATTTACACTGTCTGTGTGCGTGTGCGTGTGTGTCTGTTTGTGTGCGAAGAAGAGCCACTGTGCAGTATACACTTTGTTTTAATTGGCTGTCAATCATGTGAGATTGATTGACAATGTTTTGTAATTCCTGTGAAACGGAGCCAATAAAATCTGAACTTCTTCAGTGACACAGACATCGTAATGTATCGCGGATGAAATTTCCCGCAATATATCGATTATCGCACAATTGATGTATCGTGATAATATCATTACACTGGGAAAAATAAATAAATAAAAAATAATGCGATATATCGTATGGAGAGCTTCCTGGCGATGCCCAGCCCTAATGTGCATCACATCAGCTGCAAACTTATTTTGTATCTATGTCGAATTGGATTGTCCCTGTCAAATAAATGAATGAATGAATAAATACATAGAACTTTAACTTTACAAATATATAATTTTTTTTTTTTTTTTTCAGGGAACCCCAATAAATGGTCCGCCGACCCCAGGTTTAGAACCGCAAACTGAATTATCAATCTATCTATCTAATTTCTATTCATTTCCATAGCCCAGCGGTTCCCAGTGGATAAACTGGTCCTGTAAGTTGTCTATCTTTTCCCGTGAAGTCACGGAGCGTCACACCGACCGACCCACCGCCGCACGGACGCACGGACGGACATTGTGCGTCTCCGCAGGCACAGCGTGTGTTGGAAGCCATGGGGTCTCCTTCCTTCGTTGCGTTTTTCGTCTCCTTCTTCGCCATCTGCGTGAGATTTAATGCGTGTAAATCTTCGACGCTTTGTCCGAGTGGGCAGTTTGTGTTGAAGAACCAGTGCGTCCTGTGTCATTCTACCTGCACGGAGTGCACCGGGCACGAGCTCTATCAATGCACTACCTGTGGAGTTTGTGAGTACCACTACCTTCCATCCTTTAGAATGATAAACCACCATAGACACATACAAGCAGAGGTCTGCATTAAAATGTGTATGCAGGTGTTGTTGCCTTGGTGAAGCCAAAGAAATACAAATAACTGTCATGGTTTCTGCTGAGGAAAAAAAAAAAAAAAATGACGAAAATAATTAAACCAGATAAGGCATTATTAAATTACATCCTTATTTTTTTATTTTTATTTTTGCTTCGTAGTTGACAGTAACATATACACAGATAAATGAAGTTTCATTTTTTTTCCCCTTTCAAGGTTACCTGATTTAATGGTTACAAAAGCCAAGCCCTTTAAATGATTTGTGTTGATTACAAGAATTTTCATTTTTTTTCCCCCAGTAAAGGTTTGTATCAAAGTCATGGTCCGGGGACCAAATCCGGCCCTTTGGAGCATCCAATTCGGTCCGTAGAAGAAAGTTAAAAATGCCAGCGAAAACAAGAATCATTGTGTAAATGAAACTGAACAATATTTGTAGGAGCTTACACTGTTCACGGTGCTCATATTGCATGATGACAGTCATTTTTAATGGTAAAACTTACAATTCTTACAAATTCCGTACATTTTCTTCAAATTGTTTCATAATGTGTGTCTTTCTGTTTGCTTGTATGGTTTATATGGTCCCCAAGTCTGAAATAAAGGTCTAAAAAAAGAATATTTCCCTTAATTAAATAGAAATTGGTCAGAGAATCTAGGAAATCTAAAGTATATATATATATATATATATATATATATATATATATATATTGTTGGTTTCTTGTACATATTTAGTATGTATTTTATATTTATATGTAAAAGTGCAAACTAGAACACAATAATGTTGAAATTACTAATTTTCCCGTATAAAGTCTGTGGCCCACTTGAGATCAAACTGCTCTGTATTTGGCCCCTGAACTAAAATGAGTTTGACGCCTCTGTGTGAAGGGGACCCTTGACATCGGTAAGCCATAAAGGTGTGATCATTTCTCTCCCAGGTTCTCTCCCTGTAATCTGATCATGTTAGAATAGGGTCTTTGTTAATCATAGGGAGAAAGAAACACAGCCCTGGGCTATAGAGGTGTTGATTCACCACCAGGATCAACCTGCAAAACATACATTTTTCCCACTACATTCCGAGTTGTGCCCACTTTCTCTGCTTTTACACTGTAGGCTATACTATGGATCTCTTCTGTCGTTTCCAGGGTTGGGGTCAATTACATTTTTCAGTTACAATTACATTTTCAATTACCCATGTTCAATTGCAATTCAATTACAGTTACGGTGACCAGCATTTTTTTTCCCAAATTACAATATTTTTTATCCTTAGAAAGTCAATGACAATTACGTTCTCAATTAATCGCAACTCCAGAGCCTGAAATAAATAACCTAATAAAATTTAACCTTCCTCTTGTGTTAGCTTCCTGTTAGCATCTCTTATAATAACGGGTCCTAAATAAGCTGTAAAATACACTAAAAACAATCATCTCATTTCTTTTCTATCTATTAGTTACCTTGTTAGGCTTCCTAATCAATGAAAATATACGTTGTAATATTTTTGATGTGGGCGTCTGAGCCAGTTTTTGTATCAGTGTACTCCTCCATTTCAATTTTCTTTTAAATGCTAAAATGTGGGAAAGCTTGATATGAAACATTTTTAATAATTGTTAACTACATATGTGTAGAACTGTACATATAGAACTGTAACATGGTTCCCCCAGTTTTGTGTTTAATTATTATTGACAATTTTTTTAGAATTTTCATGGCAATTACAATTACAAAGTCAATTATCTAAACTCAATTACAATTACGACAGCAACAAATTTTTCAAATTACAATTACCATTATGATTACGCCATAATTGTAATTAATTATCAATTACGCGTTTACAGTTATAATTGACCCCAACGCTGCGTCTGTGATTAGTGAAAGGGTAAAAAGCAGCAGCAGCAGCAGTGTAATGTAATGCCCTCTCCTTCCTGTCTCACATATCTACTGTGAAGACATGACAAAGCTGCATTTCTACTGCTCCCAGAGACGCCTCAGGTTGGCTCACAGCAGTGATCGGTGCTGCCAAAACACAGCTCTGTCAATCTATAGCAGGGGTTACCAACCTTTCAGAAACGGTGAGCTATATATTTAATAGGTACTGTATTATCCAAAGGGCTACCAGTTAGAAAAGCTCTACATTTTGGTTTCACTTTAATTCGAGGGTAAGATAAAAAGGTAGAAAATGTTTAAGTTTCAACATGCAACTCTTTATTTCTCCCAATTTAATCAATTGTTTCATTTTCTACATGTCATTGAAAATCCACATGTTGCTATTTTACGAGCTACAAACAAACGACTTTTGACTAATTGTAAACAATGCAAAAATTTGTAAAATTCACTTTGCGTCTTTGAAAAAAAATTATTAAATTTATTTCACATTATTATATCTAACATATATACACCAAATCTGCAGCATTTAAAAACATTTGTCACAATGTTTCTGTGAAAATAAACATTTAAAGATGGTTGATTTAATACTGATACTTTATCGTGTGTAGCAGTATTTACCTCTACTAAGTATTAACTACTAGGGGTGTCCTGATTCAATATTGATATTGAATATCGGTCCAATATCAGCCAGAAAACGAATATCGAATTTTATCGGACTGCATCTAAAATCTTTGATATATATTATATTATATTTATTTAATTGTAGAATACTGTAGATATTATGTTGAAGGTTATATTGCATTGGATGATATCGCTATCGGCCAATACCCAAGGCTGCAATATCGGTATTGTATCGGAAGTGAAAAAGTTGTATCGGGACATCCCTACTAACTACTCACATGAGGGCTACCTGGTGCCCCGGGCACTATGTTGGTGACCCCTAAGTTATAGTTTCGACCTAATTATGTCTGACTGAATATCCTTGTTTACATTAGGCCAGTGTTTTTCAGTTTTTCAGTCATGTTGGGAATTTAAATGAGGTCGCCTGAAATGTCAAGTAATTGATTTAGAAAAAAATGCAGATTAGTAGTAGTAGTAGTAGTAGTAGTAGCAGTAGTAGTAGTAGTAGTAGTAGTAGTAGTAGTAGCAGTAGCTGTACCAGTAGCAGTAGTAGTAGTAGTAGTGGCAGTGGCAGTGGTAGTGGTAGTAGTAGCAGTAGCAGTAGCAGTAGCAGTAGTAGTAGTAGTAGTAGCAGTAGTAGTAGTAGTAGTAGTAGGCAGTAGTAGTAGTAGTAGTAGTAGTGGCAGTGGCAGTGGTAGTGGTAGTAGTAGCAGTAGCAGTAGCAGTAGCAGTAGTAGTAGTAGTAGTAGTAGTAGTAGTAGCAGTAGTAGTAGTAGTAGTAGTAGTAGTAGGCAGTAGTAGTAGTAGTAGTAGTAGCAGTAGTAGTAGCAGTAGTAGTAATAGTAGTAGTAGTAGTAGTAGTAGTAGCAGTAGTAGTAGTAGTAGTAGTAGTAGTAGCAGTAGCTGTACCAGTAGCAGTAGTAGTAGTGGCAGTGGCAGTGGTAGTGGTAGTGGTAGTGGTAGTAGTAGCAGTAGCAGTAGCAGTAGCAGTAGCAGTAGTAGTAGTAGTAGTAGTAGTAGTAGTAGCAGTAGTAGTAGTAGTAGTAGTAGTAGTAGCAGTAGTAGTAGTAGTAGTAGTAGTAGTAGTGGTGGTGGTGGTGGTGGTGGTAGTAGTAGTAGTAGTAATAGTAGTAGTAGTAGTAGTAGTAGTGGTGGTGGTGGTGGTGGTGGTAGTAGTAGTAGTAGTAGTAGTAGTAGTAGTAGTAGTAGTAGTAGTAGTAGTAGTAGTAGTAGTGGTGGTGGTGGCAGTGGTAGTGGTAGTGGTAGTGGTAGTGGTAGTGGTAGTGGTAGTGGTAGTGGTAGTGGTAGTGGTAGTGGTAGTGGTAGTGGTAGTAGTAGTAGTAGCAGTAGCAGTAGCAGTAGCAGTAGCAGTAGTAGTAGTAATAGTAGTAGTAGTAGTAGTAGTAGTGGTAGTGGTAGTGGTGGTGGTGGTGGTGGTGGTGGTGGTGGTAGTAGTAATAGTAGAAGTAGTAGTAGTAGTAGTAGTAGTAGTAGTAGTAGTAGTAGTGGTGGTGGCAGTGGTAGTGGTAGTAGTAGCAGTAGCAGTAGTAGTAGCAGTAGCAGTAGCAGTAGTAGTAATAGTAGTAGTAGTAGTAGTAGTAGTAGTAGTAGTAGTAGTAGTAGTAGTAGTAATTTTTCCTTCTGAAATATAAATCTAGTTGAAATAAAATTCTGTATAAAAATATCTGAACTGGCTCAATCTGTCACTAATCCTGGCTACTTTTTTGTAACACTGTAACAAACGTGATCAAAAACACACCCACACCCTGTCAAATAAAACACAAGAATCTCAAGCATCTTTTGTGACAATTCTATTCACTTAAAATGTTCTGGCTTAAATGGTACCGTATTTATTAATACTGCATGTGATCCTTTACTTGTGCACTAAATATAACAATGTTATTCCTGCATCACTAGATGAAATTGTTCTTATAATAAGTCATTTTTCTCCTTTCCTCCATAGATGAAGATGGACAGGAGCGTTTTCTCCACCAAAGCCGCTGTCGGACACACTGTCCGCGTGGGCTGTACCCTGACAGGGGTCACTATGCCTGTCTGCCCTGCATTGCCAACTGTGAACTCTGCACAGATGGCAACATATGTGCTAAATGTCGGGAGCACTACAAAATGCAGAACGGAGTCTGCGTAGCCGCATCGTGTGGCACAGGTAATTATACAGCAGGGTTTCTGTGGAGACTGTAATTTCACAGAAACACATTCATTATTGTGGGTCTTTGTGTGTCAGGGCAGGTGCAGGACCTTGATACAGGAGAGTGCATTGACTGTGAAGTGGGCTGCAAAACATGTTCCACAGGTAAAGGAGCTGCTGCTGTGTTCTCAATGTGCACCAATCAGGATCAGTGATGTATGTTAAGCCCCTGATGGTGACAGCGCAAAGGTTTGTTTGCCTTCCTGCTTGAATCCTAATGAATCACCATTTTCTCCTTTGTCCTCAGACGACTCGGACGTCTGCAACAGCTGCGTTGAAGGTTACTTCCTGTGAGTTTTTTTTCCTTTGATGTTTTGTGTTTAGACTTTTTTTTTGTTGTCATTGTTCGGTTTCTTCAATCACAAACTAATTGTCAGTGTCTCTAAATCTTTTGATTTCACATTTTCAATTCAATTCTATTCAATTCAACTTTATTTGTATAGCGCAAATTACAACAGTCATCGCAATGGGCTTTTCAAAATATAGAATTCATAATAAGAAAGAAAAAACCCAACAAGATCCACATGAACAAGCATTTAGCGACAGTGGGAAGAAACAACTTCCTTTAAACAGGAAGAAATCTCCAGCAGAACCAGGTTCAGAGGTGGCAGCCATCTGCGTCGACTGGTTGGGGTTAGTGGACAGAAGGACCAACAGAACAGGATAGAGAGATAGAACATCAGAGTGTCTCAGACTAGTTGAGCCGTGAACCACAGATCAGGAACTGCCATCATCAGCTTTCACGACACCTGACAGAGCAGAGAGAGGAGAGCGAGGAGAAGGCACTGGCTGCAGAAAAACATGATTCAGTATTATCAAGTCAGCCTGCCTTGACCTTGGGCCTCACTCCCAGTGGCCTAGTCAATAGTTATTATAAAAGTGATGAATCTCTTCCTGTTTATTGGTAAGCTAACAGCGACTCCATGGTCTGTAAATGTGACCGTTCACAGACGAGCCCATGTTCGCCCTAGCGGTTAGGTTATGTTGTGATTTTAAGTGTAAATAAGTTTTATGAGGCAATCACCATAAGTATTATTATTATTTTGTTTGTTTGTCTGTCTGTTAGCAGGATTATGTCAATTTTAACTAAAGATTGACCTCATGTCATGGAAAAACTAAATTGAATTATGGAGCTGCCATTAGTGGCTCTGTCCCTTTTTCAAGTACCTACTGTAGTGCCATTGCGTACCCCTAGAGGTACACATACCCTGATTTGAGAAGCACTGACTTACATGATTACAATTATAATTGACCCAAAGCCTGGTAGAGTTTCACTCATGCTTCAATGTTGAACAATTTCACAGATATTATCGTTTTGTTTTTTTTTTACAAAAGATTTCCACTTTGATTCTTTCAAAACAGTGTCAAACCCATGTTGGTGCAGAAGCTATATTTAGTCCAATTTGATCAAAATTGGGCAAAACCAGAGTTTTACACAAAGATTTGATATTAATGTGGAAAAAAACCCCACACAATTCACACAAACAATCGTATAGTGACGGAGGTGGAATTGTCCTGTTGTTTTCTCGGGATTTTCTCACTTGCAGAGGATTAGGAGTCAGCGTGTCAACAGTTTGTTGAAGCAAGCGACTTTTATTATTATAAAACAAGATTAGCAACAGAGCATAGTCGGATATTTTTTATTAAAATGTAGAAAAGTGTGGATGTTTTTATGGAGACACAAAACTGTCAAAAGGCAGTGATGGCAGAATTGGAAACTGGGAGCAAATAGTAGTAGTTCCATGTTTAAATAAGGAAATACACTTAGAAATAACTTTACAAAAAGACGAGTGGAATGACTTGATAGCACAGCTGTAAATTTAAAGTAGGAAATACATATTTAAAATGCACAATAAATACAGTAATAGGGTCTTTAAACAGGTGACTGAAAACTAATCGTGTCCTTGAAATCTTTAGAGTGGGTTATTCCGTGTTAAAACCAAATGAAAATAACAAATAAACAGTGTAGAGTTTTTGTTTTACTGATTTGAAACCAAAACAGAAATACAGAAAACTAAAAAAACAAACTGTTTTAAAATTAAATCTTGCTCTGTTTGTGTGATATTTGAATATTTAAGGGAAGCTCGGACGAGAGCTTCATGTTTTAAGCTAACCACACAGAGGGGACCCACAGACGGGGGCGGACTTTTAATCCCTGACAAAAGAAGGAGCAATACATAAATGAAAAAAAAAAAAAAAGGATGTTACGTAAAACTTGCACGATATGTGATTAAAGGAACCAGAGGTGGTGTAATGAATCTACTGGTGCTCCTCGTTTCTTGTGATCAACTTTGTGTGTGTTGATAGCTGCCGTTAGTGGCTCACAGTATAGTATAATGTGCAAAATAAATATATTTCACTGCTGTCAAAAAAATCAAAAAAAAGCTGTGTAATTGTTTTTGGAAAAGTGTCAAATCGTAGAAGTTCTAACATCTATTGTTCCTCACAGTCGATAGTCAGTCACCTGCTTATTTGGATACTATTTGGACTGCAAAACAAAACATAAATGTGAGCAGCTTTTTACGTGCTAAAACATCCACAGACTGCGTGAAAACATGAGCAGGACCAGAAAACTGCTGAAATAAATCCTAAACAGTCCTATTGTGTGCGTAGACCTGGCCCAGGACCTGTGGAGGGAAACCAGGTGCAGCGGACTTCAGTTCTCGCTCTAATTTCCCCGTAAATATTCAAATATCTTACACACAGAAAAATATATTTTTCTGTTTGTTATTTTGATTTAGTTTTAAAATGGAATAACCAAAGAACGAAGGGTACACGGATTATTTCTCCGGTTTCCATCTGCTTATCTCTTAGACTCAGTGTGCCACACACTTGGTACAGCTCAAACAGACCACCAATTGTGTACTTTCCCCTTGTGTTTAGGCCTCCTTGTATTGTGTGAGTCAAGTTACCTTCCATTTTTGAGTCACACACTGTTACCTGAGCCTTGGTTGGAGCCCAGGGAAAACTTAACACAGTGGGGTTTTGTGTAATGTTTTTAGATTGACTGTGGAGAAGAACACAGCACATATGAAAAACACACACCCAGCTGCCCTCAGTGGTCTATACTGGCTTGTTTTCATTATTGGGTGCACCAAATTTGACATTAATCTAAACTACAAGTATATAGAGAAGGACTGAAAGAGAAATCCACCACCTTGCAGCGTGGCCTTAACCATTCTCTGCTATGCTCCTCTGCATTTCTAATGAGTATAAATATTAAAAAGAACCCACAGATAAAATCAGCATTTGCTCAACCTTGAGCAACAAGCATCAATAGAAGAAAGCCAGCCTAGCGTGGAATGGTAATAGAGCCTTGATTTGAAAAGCTCACATACATTCCAGCAAAGGATTTTCAGGGCTTATTTTTTGCTAGTAGTAATAATGAATGTTTAAAGCACACAGCTTTGACCAAGCCACACAATAAGTGGATCAAAAAACGTTTAATCACAACTTGAAAAAAGCTTAGTTTTTGATTTATTCCCCCAATATAAAATTTTCACACAGGCTTTTATAGCGTCAAATAGCCCCTATTGCTCATATCCCACAATTTTTTAGGCAGCACACTCGCAGCAACAAGGAAAACGCCGTACAAAAGTTGCGTAGGAAATGCAATTGCACTTTTCTGGAATGAATGAATCAATATTTGCACAGACGGATGTGGATTTTCCAAGTCTTTTGTGAGTAACCTGATGGATGCAGTGTGGCGCCTCCAGCTGTTCCTCTTCAAACAAGCGTTATATCCCAGCCCCAAATCCACAGCAACACAGCAGGAAGTGCTGCGTTCACTGTCCCTGCAGTGCAGGTCAGATGCTCTAAAGCAGTGGTTCTAAACCTTTTTTGACTCTAGTACCCCCTTTTTTTCTTACTTTTGAATCCAAGTACCCCCTTATGTCCGACTACAATATTATGCTCACAATTCTGTGGAAAAAAACAACTATAGAGCATAATGATGGAATGAATGAGTGACAAAACACATTTTAAAGAATCTCATTTTGTAAATAAGTGAATGAAAATATTTAGTGCCTCCTGGAGAGATTTATTTCATCAGTTATTGTCATTTACGGTCATTTCCCTCCTAATGTAGGGCCAAGACTGACCTATGTATTTTCAGTTCCCTTTATGATCAAGATCATTTCTATCATCATTTTGGGCCTATACCACAAAGCTAGATAATTATATCCTGGATTTATCTCCGTTAGCGGGCTTCACCCAACCAAACATTCTCTGTCAGACAGAAGCTGTCCTACAAATCTAGATTACGACTCGCTAAGTTAAGCGAGTTGATTTCAGCCTGGCTACGTGTGTGCACTTGTGACAGAGGTGGAGATTACAGCGTCAGACCAATCACATTTAGAGATAATCTGTGTAGAGCAATTTACATCACAATTGAGGAATAATTCTTTACAAATATGAAGAATTAAAATTCATAATTCAGGGAAAAAACAACACTGTTGCTGCAGTAAAAGCAGGAAGGAATTAATGCAGTAATTGATGAGTGTTAAACAGACACTCTGATCAGTTTCACTTTTACCGTGTCTGTGGCTCTGATGCTGCGTTCAAACAGCTCAGCCTCCATCAATATTTGTATTTTATATTATCTTACAGGACTAAGGCTCTTTGCATCACCCCAGAACACATGACTGACTTAATTCATGGGTCTGAAAGCGCCCGATGCATGCAGGCTTTATCAGCTGACTAATGTAGGTCAGTCCATCAGATATAAATCTATATGTTTCTTATAGGATGTCATCAGTAAATATTCTCTTTCCTGTCAGAGTCACACAGCGACATGTTCACAGAATGATCCTCCTCTTATTGGACAGGTCGCTTTCTAAGAGAACTGAGTGTTCAGGAGGCGGGGCTTTAGTACTCGCTCAGATCTTATCCAGAACAAAACCCGGTCCCGACCAGGTTAGTCATTCAGCCTAAGTTACCATGGTGATTTCACTCCGTAAACCGTTAGCCAGCTTTGTAGTCCAGCACACACTGATTAAATCCCGGAAGTTAGCGTGATAAGAGGAAATCTAGCTTCCTAGTATAGGCCCTTTGTGTGTTTTTGGTGTCATTTTGTGTGTTTTGTTGTTGTTTGTGTGTTTTTTTTGTATTCAGTATATTTTTCTCCTATTTCGTGTGTTTTTGTATGTTGTTAGTATTATTATAATTATTCGTTCTCTATTTGTGTTTGTCTTTGATGTTGTTTGGTTATTTCTTATGTCGTTTTCTATGTTTCTCTGTTATTTTTGTGTATTTTGTAGTGATCTTGTGCATTTTTATCTCATTAAGTGTGTCTTTGTTGTTGTTTTGTGTGTTGGTAACAGTAAATATTCTCTCTCAGTGTGTGTGTTTTTGGTGTCATTTTGTGTATTTTGATGCTGTTCATTCTTTATATTATTCAGTATATTTTTCTCTTATTTTGTGTGTGTTTGTTGTCATTTTGTGAGTTGCTGGTAATATTTAGTATGATTATGATTTTTAACTAGAAATAAACATTATAAAACCTCATATTTTTGATGCTTTCATTTGTTACTTTTCCACGCTCTCTCTCCCCTGTACCCCCTGTAGTGCCATCGCGTACTCCCATTTGAGAAACAGTGGTCTAATGCAAGGAAGGGGAATATGTTACAAAATAATAATTTGATAACATGTCACTCTTCTTTTTTCTACTTGGTGGAAGGTTTTTAATCTAGGAGTCATATATGTGTGACGTCTATTCAATTTAAAATATTTTGGGCTATTTCTCATCCCAGCCAAGTAATAATTCATAACTCATCACAGGCCCTGGAGGACAGAGAGGACACGTTAATAACAGAAATCACCCCAAAGCTCTGGGCTTCAAATAAAACACCAATTAACTTTCTGTCTACAGATGAGAACAGCTGCAGAATGTTCTCACAGAACGACAGCCTGTGGCGTCGCTGCTTCTCTATTTGCCATCCTTTGCTGGTGTTTGACTGAGCGAAACCTTTTGGTAGCGTATAGTCAGTGCATTGAAGTAAACAATAGAGCTGCAGGTGTGCACTGGACTGTGACATCGTGCACGCTGGGATTGTCTCTTGTATGTGGTATACTTTGTATTTCCAGTGTTTCACATGGTGGCTACCTGCAGCTGCAGCGACTCCGTTTCACAGCAACGCTTTGAACGTGGCATTAGGTCACAACAATAGCACTTGGCACATATTTCAGTGGTTTGCAATGTTTGCTTTGCAGAGCGCGGAGGTTGACATTGACTTGATTCACTGAGATGTTTAAAGGGACACGCAGCTCATTACATGCATGCACTTACAAGCTGAATAATAAAACCTGATTTTAAATGTGTGGAAAAAATGCCTTAGGAGTAATTTATATCAGTTTTTAGTCTCAATTACAGATAATATCCTTTTATATGTGGGATTTTAGCAAATCAGCATTTGCCAGAGTTGGGGTCAATTACATTTTTCAGTTACAATTATGTTTTCAATTACCCATGTTGAATTATTAAATTACGATTACAGTGACCAGCATTTTTTTTCCAATTAAAATTATTTTTTATCCTCAGAAAGTCAATGACAATTATGTTCTCAATTACTAAAGTTCAATTACAATTAATCACAATTATTGAGCCTGAAATTAACAATGAGTTAGCCTGTTATTTCTTAGAGCAGTGGTTCTCAGCCTTTTCAGCCCGTGACCCCTAACATAAAGGTCCCAGAGACCAGGGACCCCCACAATAGCTGAAGGTGGTTGAACACAGACAGGGTCATCTATAAGGGGGAATGAAGGGGAGAGATTTTTGGGGTTCCTGATTTTTACCACTTTTGGACCATTTTTTGCCAAAATGTTTTGTCACTTTACTGATCGCTCTTAACTCTTTGTTTACCTTCTTTGAACGGCAGATTCATCAAATGTCTGGCTGTGATTGGCTCGGTCACCATTCAATCAATCTAACTGGACCAATACGTTTTCAACAATGAATCCCTCTGTAAAAAGTGAGGGGGGTGAATTTTAGTTTTTATGAAAGTGCGGGTGTCGTATCCCCCACGGGTGAGACGCGTCTGAACTCACCTATATCAGCCACTGACTTATTAACTCTGAATGAATGATTATTTGAATGGTGTTGAACTTTAACACCTCCTTTTCTTCCAGATTCATACATCAGTGTCGCCGACATTGCCCCCAGAGCACGTATGAGGACTGGGACAGGGGTGTGTGTGTGTCCTGTCCTGCACCGTGTGAAGACTGCAGGACTAACACAGAATGCCTCGCCTGCAGGCCTGGGTATTTCCTCAATGGTAACACTCACCAAGAATATTAACATGAGTTATTTACTGCTTGCATGCTAAAAGGTTTGAATGACTGTTTTGTCGTACATTGTGCAGCACAAATTAGTTTTATTGACTCTTAAATCAGTGTGTGTGTGAGAGCAATCAGTCATTCTTGCTGGAGATAAATGATGGCACTCCCCAGTGTTCATTTGTATTGCAAATGTTTTTTTTTTTGTGTCAGCAAATCTGCACCACAGGATATGCAAATGGTGTTTTTTAGAGCAACGAGATTGTGTTGTTCTTTTCGGGAATAGAAAATGGGTTTAAGAACTTTAATTTGAAAGTAATGGATGGTTTCTTTATTTCTGCAGACACGAGTTAACATAAGCACACATTATTATGTACATTAATGTATGGGCACATTTCAGTACATATTGTTTCAGAGTGGATTAACCTTTAGTAGTATATTAAAGGAACCTTCAAGCTTCACTGTTTAGGACCTGTCACTCATATATTAAGATTAGAAAGACTAGAAACTTCATCAACAGGTCAGAATCACATACTTCAGAAATGGGCAACTTCTATCACAGCAGGGGCCACAAAAATGTGATCCGAGGGCCACATTATCAACATTCATGTCAGCATTTAGAAAAATGACCAATCTGAGCGTTAAAACAAGCTTTTAATTTATATAGTTTCGTGTGTCATGTTGGGCTTCATATAACATCCAACTTCATGAATTACAATTTTGTTTTGGGGGCCGCACAAAATTAGACCGAGGGCCAGTTGTCTATGTCTGACATACTTTATCTCAGGCCAAAGTGAATCTAAAAGTAAAAACTATATGTATTTGCGTTATAAATTTGTATTTAATTTAATTTATATTTGTTTTGTGTTTATTACTGCTTATCATTTATTGTAAAAAGAATAGCCTTGTTGTTTCTCCATTAAGAACCCTCTTCAAAGCAAAGAATGAATGACTACTATAAATAAAAACACATTTAGAATGCGTTTAGAAATAGTTGTTCAAGATAGTTTAATGGTTTTAAATCATTAGATTAAAATAATCAATCAGTTTTCTGGTTTACAGTCATTTTATGGTATGTTGTAGTTGTTTAGTGAATTTTATTTTCTCTAATTTTGTGCATTTTTGTTGTTATTTTATGTTTTTTAGAATCATCTTTGTGTATATTTGTTGTAAGTTTGTGATTTTGGAGTCTTTTTTGTATAAACGTGTCGTTACCTCCACCAAGATATGATGATATTAGGTTTGATTTTGGAGATGATGTGTCGGGTATTATGGATAAAGTATCCAGAACAAACTTTGGAGCATAATATGGATGTTTGGCTGGTTCTACAGCACCACCTGCTGGTGAATTTGTGCTAGGGATGGGCGATATGGACCAAAACTCATATCTCAATCATTTCTCTCAAAATGTCGATATATGATGTAAATCTCAATAGTTTTAATTAAATTAAAACCAGAGCAGAAAAACAATCCTGGGTTAAATTTACTGGTGCAAAATGCAACAGAGACACTTTTGGCTTTTTCTCCTCAAAGGGACAGCATGTGCGAGTGAGTTCTGTCGTGTGGCTTGTTTAGATGAAGGTCTGGGTTAGGACGCACTCGGCATTTTACCTAACTGTGCTTTTCATGCTGCTCTGAGAAAGTAGCAAAAGCAGCGACATCTAAAACGAATACTTTCACATAAAATGGTAATATACAGTATATATCAATATAAGCAATGTTGTAATTTTCTATATCGCCAAAATAGAGAACTTGATATATCTTGAGTCTCGATATATTGCCCAGCCCTATTTTGCGCCAATAAACTTGGTGAAGGTTTGTGCTCTCTGGGTGCTCTTGTTTACAATGTTTTTGTTGTCATTTTGTGAAGTTTTTTTTAGTCATTTGTGTTTTTTCTAGTCATTGTATGAGTTTTTTTTTTTTTTTTTTTTTTGGTGTTTTGTGTGTTATTGTTGTCTACCCAGATAGCACACATACATCTCGCCGACGTCGGCACGATGAATGAAGTTGCATCGGTGAGACGTGTTATGGAGAGCGTTTGTTCATTGGGCAGGTTTTCGCAGAGACATCGGCATTTGGCCGATGAATTAAAGATGCTCAGCGCGGCCTCTCAACAGCTTATATTAACCTTTATTTAGCTCGGATCATTCAATTAGTATAAATATCTCCATATACATAGTAAAGTATTCACTTAAATCTGATAGGAATATGGCAATATCACAACAACAACAACAAAACCAATATACTACCACTAAATAGCTTATTATATGATGACAGAATAAAGAGAGACACAGTTCATAATCATAAATGTATTTTCAGCAGCATAGCCAAAAGAGCCCCAACACAAAAACAGCTTCATGGAAGTGACATTTTACAGTTCGACAATTTGACATAATTTTAAAGTGGTATCACCGATTTGGGGGAAAAACGCACAAAATGAGTCATTAGCGCATGATCTAAGACTGACATCAGCGAGACGTATGCGTGCTACGTGGGTAGCATATTGTTTGGCAATTTTGTATGATTTTTTATCTCATTTTGTGTGTTAACGTTGGGGGCCACACAAATTTGGGGTCACCATTTTCTACGTAATAATCTGTCTTGCTTATACCTATCTTTCTATCTGCTAGCCATTAAGCTAGCAGCAATGAATTGTCAGTTTCTCTTCAAAAGGTAGTTTTAAAATACACATACCAGACTGTTTTAATCAGACATGCCTGAAATCAAGAATTCAAACACAAAGATGTGAATTAAGCATAAAGAGAGTGAGAGAAAAATAGGGGATTTTTTAATAAATTTGAATAGAATTGACATATTTTCAATTTGAATGTCTGGAAGCCATGGATAATGCTTTCATTTGTGTTGTGATTCTAGTCAAACCATACAATTTAATCATACGTGTGCAGGCGCGTCCTACTCGTGGGGAATACGTCACCCGCACTTTCATAAAACCTAGAATTCATCCCCCTGTTTTCAGGGGGATTCATTGTTGAAAACGTATTGGTCCAGTTATATTGATTGAATGGTGATCAAGCCAATCACAGCCAGACAATTGATGAAGCTGCCATTTCAAGACATCAAACAAAGAGTTAACAGTGATGAGTAAATTGTAAGTAAAGTCATGAAAACTTTGTAACCAGTGGAAAAAATGGTCCAAAAGTTGCAAAAACATGGGAAGAAAAGAGTGAAAAGTGACTAAAATGGGCCAAAAGCAGTCAAGAGTGTCAAAAAAGAGGCAACAGGTGGTATGCAATGGCAAAAGGTAACTTAAATCAGTGAAATGTGGCAAAAATGTGGAACAAAAAGAGGCAAAATGTAGGGAAAAAAGGAAACAAGTGGTATTTATTGGGCAAAAGATAGCTCATTTGGATGAAAAGTAGCGGAAAAAAATGGTTAAAGAATCGACAAAAATTGAATAAAAGTGTCAAAAAAACTTGCAAAAATGGACAAAAATTCGGAAAAACTTATATTTATTGGCAAAAAGTGTTATTTATTGGGCAAAAGGTAGCTTATTTGGATGTAAAGTGGCAAAAAATGGATAAAGAATCAACAAAAATTTGATAAAAGTGTCAAAAAGAACTATTTGTTGTCAAAAGAAAGCTTAAATCTGAAAAAACTAAAAAGTGGGCAAAAATGGGACAAAGAAATAGGTATAATAATTAAAATGAAGACATGCAGAGCCACATGTTGAGTATCACTGACTTAATAACAGCTTCATTATGATTTTAGTAAATTAATTTAATAAACTAATTTCTGAGTCACCCCTGACTGTGTGCATCATTTGTTGTCAGGAGGCCAATGCATGAAGGAGTGCCCAAAGCAAAGCTTCGGTGACCCCAGTGGGTGGCGCTGCCAGCTTTGCCACAGCTCTTGTCAGACATGCCATGGAACAGGACCCACAGAGTGTGAGCTTTGTCTGGGGGGGACCCCCTCCCTGCATGGACAATGTCCCCAGGTGAACTGTCCCCTGGGCCAGTTCTTTGATGGTGAGAAGAAAGACATTGCTCATGTTTTTGGTCTTTTTTGGTGCTACTAGTTCATTTAAATATATGCCTTTTTTTTAAACATGTGCAAAAACATTTTAGTATTTGAATTCCTAATGCTAAAAAATCAACAATCATCAATTAAAATAAAAATTGTGTATTTTTTATATTTTAACCATGAACTGTATAATGCACTATACAATATTAATTTTACTTTAGTTTAGTTGATTTAAAAAAAAAAACAAAAAACAATATACATCAACTCTTCTCATTACATGAAGAGTTTAAATTCTGTTTTTCAGGGCTATTGTTGTAAAACATATTAGTTTTATTATTATTGTATTATTAGAGCTCCTTACTTTACTTTGTTATATTTTGATTAAAAAAATAAATAAAACTATAAGTGTGTTACCCAAAACACACAAGGAAGCTTGTCATTCTAAAAAACTTCAAAGACTTATAAAGACTCATATGCATCATAATTATTATCATTCGAAACAATCATACGATACAAAAAGTGGATGTCTCTGTGGTTAAAAATCAACTATAAAATATGACAACAGCAGATAATCAGCTACTAATTTAACAACATGAACATAAACAGACATTTTTTAATTTTAATTTTACTATTGCTTGTGAAGCAGTCCAGCTTGTTACAATTGCTATTAAAGTCTGCGTAAAGCAGAAATAAATGTGTTATGAGTTTGTCACAGAAACATGTGACATTGACCACTGAGCCAAATTTGAAAGATGAAAAAAATTGCTCAAAATCATGTAAAAACAAGCACTTCTCTCTGCTCTGAAATGCTGGGGGCGTGTCAATTAGAGGCGCTGGAACCACGCCCACGCGCAGGAGGAAGGGCGCCGCCTCCTTGTACTGTGTCTATGGTAGAGAGCAGCGTGAAAGTGGCTCCAGCGTTGATAGTATTTCCAAAAGTGCTCGGATGGTGTCAGCGGAAAGGTCTGCTCCGCCCGAGTCCGAATATGTGCATCTTTCCCGGGTAGAGTAAGAACTGCGCCCGTTGGACGTGAAACAGGAAATTACTTAAGTTCAATTAAAATGAGTCACAATTATTGAGCCTGAAATGAATAACCTAATAAAAGTTAACCTTCCTCTTGTGTTAGCATCGCTAATGGTAACAGATCCTAAATCAGCTGTAAAATACACTAAAATCAAATATCTGTTATCTAATTTATTTCCTATCTATTGATTACCTTGTTAGGCTTCCTAATCAATGAAAATATAGGGATTCATATTTATGGTGTGGGCGTCTGAGCCTTTTTTGTGTCAGTGTACTGGATTTAAATTTTTCTTAAAAGGTAAAATGTGGGAAAACTTGATATGAAACATATTTTAATAATTATTAACTACATGTGTTGAACTGTACATAGAACTGTAACATGGTTCCCCAGTTTAGCATTAAATTATAATTGACAATTTTTATAGAATTGTCATAGCAATTACAATTAAATTACAAAATTATCTGAACTCAATTGCAATTTAATTTCGATTACGACAGGAACAGATTTTTTAATTACAATTATATTTACGTCATGATTGTAATGAACTATCAATTACGCGATTAAAATTATAATTGCCCCCAACCCTGGATTAAACCATACCTTTGTTGTTGTTTTTATTGCAGGGAAGTATAGAGTGTGTCATTCATGTGACGCCTCCTGTAAGACCTGTTTTGGACCACAGGCACTGGACTGTTCTTCATGTTTCAAAGGTAGAACTTCTTCGAGTTCACATTAAAACAACATGTGTTTCATTTTAATGTCTGTATATTGATGCGTTCCAGGAGTATTTCTGGACCAGGATGGTTCGTGTGTAGCTCAGTGTCCAACAGGCTCCTTTGCTAACTCTGCCACTGGACTGTGTGAGGTCTGCTCTCCAAACTGTGAGGCCTGTGAGGGCAGCAGTGAAAACTGCATCAGCTGCTCCAAAGGAACCTACCCACTTTTTCTTCACCAGAGCCGCTGTTGGTCAACTTGTCCCGAGTGAGTGAGCAGAAGAACAGACATAGCTATGAAATCAACCCGTATTCTTGCTTTGGTTTCGTTATGTCACCAACCTTTCCTTTAACCTTCAGGGGCTTTTTCGAGGCAGCAGATGGGAAGTGTGAACCCTGCGACAGCTCGTGTCTGACATGTGAGATGAAGTCCCAGTGTCTGTCGTGCACTGACGGCTTCTACCTGGAGAACGGCATGTGTCGACTCAACTGTTCAGTGCAGATGTTCCCTGCAGATGACGGAATCTGCAAACGCTGTTCTCCTCACTGTGACATCTGCACTGATGACAGGACCTGCTTTAGTAAGTTTTTTTTATATTTAAAAATTTCATGGATATCCAAATTTGAGTATAGAGGATTTTCACAGAGTCGGTTCCCTCGTCTTGGATCAATGACAACCCGGAGATTCTTCCATCTATTGCGTATCCTGATATGATCAACTACGTGGTTTTAACCATAACACAATCTGGGTCATCTTTTGATAAAGGTCAGACCTTTTACCTGAAATACAATGATAAATACAGCACATTTTAGCTCTACTTTTTAAGAACTATGTTGCTACTGTAGCAGGCTATTAAATGTGATTATATTAAGTCAATAATACTACATGCAGTAGCTTGATATGAATTATATTATTATCATCACACTAGAAAATTTGTTAATTTTCACAATTCACTTACCTGACAAGAAATGGGCTGAACTTTGTTCAGATTTTTGACTCGTAGATCCTGGTTTAGCTTCACTCACCACAAGCGCCTCCTTTCCTCTGATAACTTATGATATTGTTCTCCCTGATTTGTCATAAACAAGGCAATAATTTACCATTTCCTTTTGTTCGATGTTGGGGATCTGCTTTGTTTACTTACTAAGTACCTCCAATATGGCGACTTCCGGTTTGATGACGCGGTGATGACGTGCCGTGAAAACCCTCTATAGATAAGTTGCACAGCGATCAATCACACTATATGTATATATATATATATATATATATATATATCACCACCAGTGTTACACAGCGAGTTGAACAAAAATAACGAGTTACTGTAATGTATTCCTTTTTTCAGTAACATAGTAATATAACGCATTATTGAAACAAAACTCTTGTTACAATCTCAGTAACACAAGTTACATGGAGACGTTAATGAATTCCACTGATATTCCAATGAAAACAGAAAAAAAAGACTAAAAAAAGCGCTGCCGTAAATTCTACCTCTTTCTGTGGTTAAGAAGAAGAAACTCCACGTTGTGATATTTATATCCATTTGGCTATGCTCCGGTCCTAAGTTATTCTATTATTTAGACATAAGGTTTTTGTTGAAGTTATACAAACTTTTATTTTGTATGTAGCCTTTTTGGCTCGAAGGCATATTTTATTATTATTATTATTATTCTCTTATTTCAATTACATTAAAAATGTATTTACAGTGACATTTTACATTTCCAGTCAATTGTTTTATGATGACTGATTGAATGTTGTATTAATAAAGTTTTTGTTAGCCTATGTTTAAGCTATGTTTTGCAAATAGTGCCCATTTTAAAGCATTTATTATATGTTTACATTGTTAAATAAGAATATATTAAGGTACTGATGACTGATTCAAAGGGCAATAAAATATAAAGAAAAGGTGTTTTGTGGTGTCATATTTGTTGACATTAATCTGTAATGGTATCAATAAAATAAGATGAGTATTTGAAAATGACTTCACAAAACATAAATGTGCAATTAGCTAAAAGTAACTTAAAGCAGTGTTACTCAGTTCCATTTTTGAGATAGTGATATTGTAATACAAATATTTGACTTTTTTATGCATGTAACTAGTAATATATTATGTATTACAATTTTAGAGTAACTTGCCCAACACTGATCACAACATCTGTATTGTTTATGTACCCAGAGTGCAGCTTTCTCTACTTGTTGTTGAATGGAGCATGCAAAGCTAACTGCCCCATGGGCTATTATGAGGACATGGACGAGGGCCGCTGTGGTCAGTGTCACCCTACCTGTGGTGGCTGCTCGGGGCCCCTGCAGGACGACTGTGAGAGCTGCTCTACCTTTAGTCCCATGCTTTTCAACGGTGCATGCTACAAGGATTGCCCCACTGGCACCTACTACGAGGCTGCAGCGAGAGAATGCCAAGGTGAACGTCTGCAAACACGACTATAGTCTGTACCAATCTCCACTGGTTTATTTGGTAACTCTTTATTTTAAGTTTTAAACACAAGACTCACATTACGCTGTCATTATCTGTCATTAGCATGAAAAAGGTGTCATGAAGGCTGTCATTAAGTGTTGTTCACTAACATCTTTGGAGCTATGTGGGCATTTTTTGGGTTAGTTAGGATTAAGGTTAGGGGTTAGCTTTGTGGTTATTTTCTTTTGATGAAACCCCCAGAACAGGTGAGTTTGGTATGGGGAGTCAAAGGCAAGGCACCAAAACACCAACTATAAATAAAAACACATTTATAACGCTTTTAGAAATAGTTGTTAAAGGAAGTTTAATGGTTTTAAATAATTAGAATAAAATAATCAATCAATCAATATCATTTTGTGGTATGTTGTGGTGGTTTAGTTTATTTTTCTCTCATTTTGTGCATTTTTGTTGTCATTTTATGTTTTGAAGACTCATCTTTGTGTACATTTGTTGTAAGTTCAAAGTTCAGATTATTTTTAGGTTTAGGGCCCAAGGGCTAAAAATCATTTAAGTTTTAAGAAAGAAGTGGTTAGGTTTTAGTTTTAATTTATGGTTAAGGGTGTAAAATCTCTTTTTTAGGTTTAGAGCCTGCTTCCTCTAGTGGTTAGGGTTAGGGTTGGGTTATGGTTAAGGATATTAAAAGGTACATTTTATGGACCAGGTGTCTTATAGGTTAGGGATAGAATTAGGTTTAGGTTATGGGTTGGGTTATTGATTAAGTGTTAGGGCTGAAGGTTGGGTTAAGGGTTAGAGCTAAAGGTTAGGGTTAGGTTAAGGGTTAGAGTTAGGTTAAGGGTTAAGTGTTAGGGCTAAAGATTAGGTAAAGGTTTAGGGTTAGGGTGAGGTTAAGGTTGAGGTTAAGGGTTAGGGTAACAAACAATGCTTAATGACAGCCTTCATAACACCTCGTTCATTGTAATGACAGGTGTAATGTCATAATAATGACAGCGTAATATCAGACTTGTATGTATAAAACTTCAAGTGTCACCATATATTTTCAAAGAATTATTAAATACTCAAAAAACCCACTATTCATGATGTTGACATGTTTTGCTAATGCTGTTGTTAATAACCAGAGTGCCACCAGACATGCATCAGCTGTACTGGTCCAGAGCCGAACCAGTGCATCCAGTGTGAGAGGGGACTGGTGTTAGATCCAAACACGTTACTGTGTGGAGTGACGGGCGACGTGGACTGCCCACCCAGGACATACCTGCATGACAACCAGTTCACCTGCATGGGCTGTCATCCTCATTGCTACTCCTGTGAAGGGCCAGGCAGAGATGAATGTCAGGCATGTGCTGTTCCCAAATACCTCCAAAGTAAGGCTTGCACACACCATTTCAGAACATGAATGAAAATAGATCATTTATAGACCAGAGATGGCGCCCACATTTGGCCCTCAGTCTATTTTTGTGCAGCCCCCAAAGTAAATGTGCAAAATCACACAAAAACACTTAAAAATTACAGAAAAATACACAAAACAATAACAAAAAATACACAAAATTTCTCCAAAAACACATTACCGGTAATTGTAACTGAACTTTAGTAATTGAGAACGTAATTGTAATTTACTTTCTGAGGATAAGAAATAATTGTAATCTAATTGTAATTGAAAAAAATGCTGGTCACTGTAATTGTAACTAAATTGTAATTGAACATGGGTAACTGAAAACATAATTGTAACTAAAAAACGTAATTGACCCCAACCCTGCCAAGTGGGGGAGCTGCGCTTCCTCACAGCTGGGACATTCAAGAATATACTCGCCCACGGATGTAGCAACAGATTATAAAACGTTTAAAGTGTATGTATAAATGCCATTTGGCGCTACTGTATGTACTGTAAATTGACTTGAATGTTGTGTTCCAGACGGCACGTGTGTGAGCGAGTGTCCGTCTGGTACGTATACCTCCAGACAGGAAGCCAGTGGAAGAGAGCTGGGGTTCTGTTTGCCATGTGACCACGTGTGTTCCACCTGCTCTGGGGCGTCACCGAGGGACTGTGTGACCTGCTCCACAGGATACCTGCGTCTGCTCCATCTCTGCGTCGCACATTGTCCCACAGGGTACTGGCCTTACGAGTACCATATTTCATATTCTTGGAAATATTAGAACTTTGTGATAATCCACCAGAGGTGTACAGAGTACTGGTATATCCTACTCAAGTAGAAGCACTGTTTTACTGCGTTCACACTAGGGTTAGGGTTACAATAGCCTCTAATCACACCAGCTTTTTTCACTGGTGGTTTATGTTTATGAGAGGCGAAAAAGGAGTGCAGCTCCTTGCTTCAGCAGGCAGTGAAACTCACCAAGTTGGATGTGTTGCTGGTGGGCGGTGCTTCGCTTCAAACGTGCATATGAAGCGAATGGGGACATTTTTTGATCCTACGATACCTGCGGCAGACGCATCCGGTGACGCAGAAGAAGCATTCGGTGTGAACGCAGCATTACTTGATTGAAATTGTACTCAAGTCCAAATTTTTTGTTGCTCCAAAACTAAAACATTTTCTTTGCACGTTCAGCTACTACAGAGAGGGCTCCCACTGTCAGAAATGTGACCCGTCATGTGAGCTGTGCACAGGATCAGGACCTGAGTCCTGCCGTTTCTGTCTTCCTCCTCTTCTCGAGCTCCAAGGAACTAAGCTTTGCGTGGAACGTTGCCCACGTCGCTTCTATCAAGTGGAGGATGTTTGCAAGCAGTGCCACACCAGCTGTCGGACGTGCTCTGGTACATATGAAAGTTGTGGAAACTCAGAGAAATTTTTTGCATGATGCCATTAATGTGTTGTTTAGATGCCTCGCCTCAGGGATGTTTGACGTGCGATTGGGGAAACACGCTCAGGGACAAAGTCTGCTATCCACGCTGTGAGGAGGGGCGATACTTTTCAGAGGAGGTACAGCATGACTCATGTATTTATTCTCAGGCTTGTTGTACTGCATTTAAGAATCAAATCTATGTGGAAGAAAAAGGAAAGCATGTTTAAAGGTTGTACTGCTCCTCACAATTTAAATGTGTACATCTAACATAATTCTTATGTCGCTTTTTATTTTTCGATGTGCAACATGTGTGTGTTTAAATTGTTTTGAATAGAACAACTTTTTTTCCTACACTTTTTCCTCCCATGCCTAGGGTAGAATATTAATACAAGCCTAAACATTTTCATTGTAGGGGAACAAAAGTTTTAAGATTTGATAATGATGTTGTTACAGCTACTGACATTTAAAGGGGCGGGGCTAGATTGACTTTCGTGCCTGCCTGAACTAAAGCGATGCTCAATGTCTGAACCTATACGTCAGGAAACATGTGAGCCATGTGACGGCTCATGCAGACACTGCACCGGCCCCGGGCCCGACCAGTGCCTGACGTGTCCCAGTGGTTCTGCACTTCACGCCGTAGAGAGCCGCTGTTCCAGCTGCTGTCAGACCTCAGGGAACCACTCACACTGCTGTGTGTGCGACAGCCGCTCAGGTATTTGTTTGTTTATTTATTTGTTTTATTTTTTTTGTTTAGTTTGTTATTTGTTTATTCGTTTATGTGTATGTGTTTATTGGTTTATGTAGTCATTTTTTCATGTATTTTTTTAAAATTATTTTCTATAAATATTTTTATATTTGTTTCTTTCATTAAAATGCAAACCAACATATATTCCTCATTTAACATCATATTATATCACAGTCCAAATGAAACATTTTTAAATGTTGGAAAGGAGCAGTATGGAGAATAAAATTCTTACATTTCTGCTCCTTACCTTAATACTAATAATAATAATAATAATAATAATTGATAAACCAACCAACCTTCCCCCGTCAGTCCACTCAATTTTCACTATTCCCTAATAACCTTAGAAATGACAAATAAAAATTTACAAATGACCCCACAAAACTTTCTAAAGCAGTGTTCCTAAAATAGGTTTATGTACCCCTAGGGGTACGCGATGGCATTACAGGGAGCACTTGAGAGAGAGAGTTTTATATATATATATATATATATATATATATATATATATATATATATATATATATATAAATAACTATATTTATTTATCTCCCAGAGGGGAAAATCACAAAAAAAAGTATATTTGCCAAGATACAAACTTGGGTGTCCCACACAGGAGGCGAGAAATCTACCACTTAGTTGAATTTCAACACAATAAGTGAAATATGGCAAAAATAATAGAACAATATAACATTCTCATAATGTTGCAGATAAAACATATAGATATAGGTATAGAGCAGGGGTGTCAAACTCATTTTAGTTCAGGGGCCAAAAATGGAGCAGTTTGATATCCACAGGGCCACAGATTATATTATGTGGCCCTGTGTCATTTCAACATTGTCATTACCATGGATACTGGTCCTGGATAAACTTTGCCGGCTTTCGTTCAACCAACTTCGGGATAAGTTTATCCAGGATAGACGATTATCCCAGGCTTTATCCTCATCCTTTTTTTGTGCAATGCCCCCAAGGAGTTGATTTAATACAACAATGGCGCTAACACTGACACTGCTTCTGTTCCAGCTCTGTGTGTGGAGGCTCCTCAACCTAAGACAGGAGATGAGCAGGACTCAGACACTAATATGTCCTCCAGAGTGCTGAAGCACACTTCCTCTGCGCTACCGATAGCCCTGCTGCTAACGGTTGGCCTGCTACTGGCTGTGTTTGTCCTCGTCAGGGCACATGTGAGGAAGAGGTTTTGCTGGAAGCAGAGTTATGAGCGGCTGAGCGGCAGCGCCAGCGTGAACATGCCCCACGGGGTGCCTGAGCCGGACAGCGGAGACGAGGTGGACGTGGTGTACACGAGCAGAGGTGGGTCAGTGTACCGACGCTACAGCTTCATCCACGAGCAGGACGCTGATCCAGACCAGGATGGGGATGAGAACACATGTCTTAGTTAGGCTTAGGACCTAAGAAGGAAGCTCGTTGTAATAAAAGAACATATGATACTGAAAGGTAGGGCTGGGCGATAGGAACAAAAATTCACATCTCGATATTTTTAACTCAATAAAGTCTGACCAGAAAGAGAATTCTGGGTTAAATTTGCTGATGCAAAATGCCACACAGGTACATTTATCAACAAACAGCTGCACAATATGTGCCACTTTTGGCTTTTTCTCCTCTAAGGGACAGCACGTATGAGTGAGTTCTGTCGTGTGGCTTGTTTCGTTGTAGGTCTGCGTTAGGACGCTTTTAGAGATCATCTAACTGAGGTTTTCATGCTGTTGTGAGAAGAAGAGAAAGCAGCAACTCCTACAATGAGTATTTGAATACACATTAAGCTACAAATTAAAAATATATATATTTATATAGGCAATATTGTAATTTTCTATATCGCCAAAATAGAAAACTCTATAACTCTTGAATCTTTATACTGTATATTGCCCAGCCCTACTGAAAGGTAGTACAGGTAAACTACAAGTTAGCTAGTGAGTATTTAGATAAATACTGTAGAGTTAACTTCATAGTGAGGTTGTATATTTGATTCTTCAAAGTGCCTGTATTCATAGAATGGCTGATTTTAGAAAAGTGAGTATGGACTGAACATACGAGGGTAATAGTTGTTTGAATGTATGGTATCTGTGTCAGTTGAATATTAAAGATGTTTTGTGAAACAATTAAATGCGTCTTTATTACAAATAAAAATGAAGAGCTTTTAAATAGTAATCCAATGTCAAAAAATGGGGAAACCAGGCACTCCAAAATTAAAAAAATCTAAATGAAGAAAGAGATACTAAAAAACCTTTATTGTAATGGCCAAATCATTAAAAAAGTCAACATGTTCCAACCAAGCATGGTTTTTGTAAGGGTGAACTAAGGAATCAACAACAAAGCTAACAAAGTAATCCATTAGTTTTAGCCAGCTATCCTCATATTTGAATTTTCACTAAATATAACTGGTCCAGGATATAACTTTGGCAGATCCTATTTCAGGTTCCTCTCTGAAAGCTTTTGAGCGCCTTGGTTTGACACGCCTGGTTAGATAACTACTTCTGCTTGTGTACAAAAGATTAGGTGAAACCATTGAGTCTAACCCGACCGTATAAAACTCAAACTTGCAATGATGACATGGTCTTCAGTGGACTGCTATACTCGAGAGGAGAAAAGATGTCCTTTATGTGGCTCAGGAGGGGATGGCTGCCATTGAGGACAATCTTTCTCCTTCTTATGGGGATGGTCCTTTTCTGTATTCTCAGGAACACATGCTTTTACAAGCAGTTATTGTCTGAGCTGAAAATACCAGAGGAGTTCACACTTGACATCCCAGGCTGTTCAGCTATCCTAAGTGGAGACGTAGAGGGAAGGAAAGATGCCGTTCATGCGTTGTTGGCTAAGAGGAGAAAGCAGAAACTTCTGTCTGAGGACTTCTACCTGAACGCTGCACAGGACTGTCAGTCGTACACTGGACAGAGAGGATTCATCATGGAGACGCTCAGTGAAGAGGAGAAACACTTTCCCATCGCTTACTCTATGGTGATTCACGAGAAGATTGAGATGTTTGAGCGTCTCCTGCGAGCGGTTTACGCCCCTCAGAACATCTACTGTGTCCACGTGGATCAGAAATCCCCTGCAGAGTTTCAGGATGCTGTGAAAGCAATCGTCTCCTGCTTTCCCAACGTGTTTGTAGCCTCCAAGTTGGAGAGGGTGGTGTACGCCTCATGGTCTCGTGTACAGGCAGATCTGAACTGCATGAAAGATCTGCTCGCCTCTCATGTCCAGTGGAGGTACCTGCTGAACACCTGTGGCACCGACTTTCCCATTAAAACCAACATAGAAATGGTGAGGGTGCTGAAAAGCCTTAACGGGGGAAACAGCTTGGAGTCTGAAGAAACCAGTGAGGAGAAGAAAAAGCGTTGGCAGTATCACTTTAACATCACTGATCAGGTGATTCAGACCAACGTGAAGAAGAGCCCTCCACCCATCAGTAGTCCCATGTTCTCTGGAAACGCCTACTTTGTGGTCTCTAGAGCCTTTGTGCAGCATGTGCTGATGGACAGAGAGCTTCAGGAGTTTTTGGAGTGGGAGAAGGACACATACAGCCCTGATGAGCACCTGTGGGCCACTCTACAGAGGATGCCCTCTGTGCCTGGATCAGACCCCTACCACAATAAGTTTGATAGGTCAGACATGCAGGCTCTGGCTCGAGCAGTGAAGTGGAGCTACACAGCAGGAGACATGAAGAAAGGAGCCCCGTACTACCCGTGCACTGGTATCTACAGACGGTCAGTGTGTGTGTATGGAACTGGTGATCTGCGGTGGCTACTCACACAACAACATTTCCTGGCCAATAAGTTTGATCCTGAGATTGACGATGTGACCATCAGATGTTTAGAGTCGGTTCTACGCTTCAAAGCTTTAGGTATCGACCATTTATCAATACAGTAAGAGGCAACCATTTACTAACACTGTATTATGTGGAGAGCTAACATTGGGCGACCGTTTACTAAAGCTTTTGTTTGCAGTTTTTTCTGAGTCACTTTGGTTCATTTCTGGAATCATTCAAACCATAACATTAAGTGCATTCGTACAAATATCAAAACTCCATGGATCACCTGCAAAAACCAGTCTCTCACTGAAATCCTTTGTTCATCTCTGTAAATATCTGTCAATGATCATGTCAGTGACATCCAGGGTTGGGGTCAAGTACATTTTTCAATTACAACTACGCTTTCAATTACTTTTGGTGTTCATAAGGAGCAAGCCATGCCTTGTGCCAAAAAATGTTAACTTTTTATTATTAAAAAAAGAAAAACAGTTGAGAATGTTAACAGTTGCAGGTTGTACTTTTTTTTTTAATGGCCTTACATTAATTCTACCATACCGCTGAGAATGGAGTTTATTACTGAGTTAAAATATTTAAATTTGAGAGCAAATGTTTTTTTCCTTGTGAAAATCTGTATGACTAAGTAGTTGGACATTAGAGTTAAGTAATCTTTTCAATAAATTATACTTTTACCAATCCAATTTTGCATATAGAGTGACCTGCTCCTTTATAGTTATACATTCGTTGTTCCAAATAATATATTCATGTGGAGAAAAGTTATGTTAATAACACACTTTCCATGCTAACAAAGCTTGCTGATAAAATTCATTCATTACACGACAATACAAACTAAAGACCTCCAACATTCTATTAATATGTATAACATACCATCATGTATGTGGAGTTTTTAAGCATTATTTAAGCCATTTCACCTTAAAGGTAAAATTCAAGGCTTTCTTTAGATCTGGGTTTCTCAAATTGGGGTATGTGTACTAGGTACGTGAGTGCATTATAGGTACTTGAGAGAGAGAGCGAGAGAGAGAGAGAGAGAAAGAGGGGAAAATAACAAATAAAGTGTCAGTCTAAATGATAAAAACTATAGAAATCAATCTATTCAGAAGCCACTAAATGAGTGTTTTTCAACCTTGTGGTCAGGACCCCATGTGAGGTCGCCTGAAATTACTAAAAAATTCAAATAGATTTTTTTTTAATTTAAAAAAAAAAAAAAAATGAAAACAATCTTCAACAACTGTTTTTCTATATTTTCATTCTGTGAAATATAAATCTAGTTAAACTACAATGCAGTTTTTTTTATATGAGCTCAAACATGATCAAAAACTAATTCTAGAAAAAAATGTCTTTGATATCACCAGAAATTTTTGATATCAAAATGGGGTCACGATCCAAAGAATGTTGCAAACTACTGCATTAAATATTGTTTCTTTCCACTTATTTACAAAATGAGATTCTTTAACACGTGTGTTATCACTCATTCATTCCATCATTATGCTCTATAGTTGCTCAGTTTTCTGAGCAAAATGTTGTCGTCTGACAAACGGGGGAACAGGGAGGGGAGGGGCCATTTCTACGACCATGAATCAGTTTTGCTACAGACGTCTCGCAAAATGTGTTGCAAAACTCAAGCAGAGCTAATTCACACAAGAAAAGTAGTTTGTGCATCTGTAGCGGTCGATTGGAGAAGCTGTAACCGGAGAGTTGTGGTTGTAAACGATTGATCATTTATGCAAGTAATTCAAAAACATGTGAATACACGTTAGATCACAAGTTTGCAGCTGTAACTTTATGTGTAAATATCAGTCTATACATTTTTTTCCCAACATTTGTGACATTAAATTTATTTCACGTGTGTGAATTTGTTATACACAAGCTCACATCACATTCTACAAGCTCTCACATTTTGCAACATGTCTACCTTCACAGTTTTTGAGCTTTCTAACTGGTAGATCACCGAGAGTGAAAATCGATGACTGTCTTTCTGACAAAGTGTTTGTGAGCACTGGATCTCCTCAGGGGTGCATTGTGAGTCCTTTACTTTTTACTTTTTACACTCATGATTGTGTGGCTTCTTCTGACTCCAATTTGATGATCAAATATGCTGATGATGCCACCATTATTGGTCTCATCACTGAGAATGATGATTCATCTTACAGAGCAGAAATTTAAAAATGTTCTTCAGTGGAGTAAAGAACACATCTGTGAACTTGTTTTTGATTTTAGCCATGGTAACTCACACGCCTGTTGTCATTGATAAGTGCAAATTGTTGAGGAGTGCAAGTTTCTGGGTTTAACTTTGTCTAATGACTTGAAATAGGACAAAAACACTAATCGCATTGTCAAGAAAGCTCATCAGCGTCTCTTCTTTCTGCGGAAACTTTACAACTAATTCTAAGTTTTATCGCTGCACCATACCATAGAAAGTCTGCTTGTTAGCTCTATGACTGTGTGGTTCAGTAACATCACAGCCGAAGAAAGGAGAGCTCTGAACAAGACTGAGCTGCCTGTTCTGGAGGCTCTTTATGATTGCAAACTCTTAAATCGAGCTCTGAGAATCATCAACGACTCTTCCGGTACTGGCCACCCTGGTAAAGGCATGTTCCAGCTCCTTCCCTCCGGGAGAAGATATGCAAGACATCTCGTCCCGTTAACAGCTTCTTCCTACAAGCCGTTATAGGACTGAACAATGCACTTTGAAGGCTGTTCTTTCACTTTATTGCTTTATTGTTGTATTTTTTTAACGAGGCTATATGTGTGTTTTTTATCGCCTTGCTTTATAGTGTCAAATGTTTACTTCTAGTATATGGTTACGGCAAATAAATTGAACTTGACCTTGAACATTGCATCAGGGTGGAGTTTTATTCTCTGAGTTTGTCGTGGTTATACAATAAAAATAATCTGTGTATTTGCTCCTGAAATCATCCGTGTGCTGTAACTCTTTCCTCCATCAACACAAGCTCCAAAACAATATGAAGTATTAATGAACAATGTTTTCAAATCTAAGATAAGGTATAGTTTCATATCTGAAGGTGAGTGATGAAAATAAAACTGACTTGCATATTTCCACTAAATATGTTTAAAATACTAATTATTAAGCTTGCGCTCATTAACACAACAGGTGTTCTCTGAAAACATGTTTAAAAACAAAGAAGAATAAAAATGATTTTCTTTCAAACAAAAGCATCAGTAATGATGGCTGGATTCAAGTCAATTCAACTTTATTTATATAGCGCAAATTACAACAAAGTCGTCTCATAGCGCTTATCAAAATATAAAATTATTATATTATCATTTTTGGAATATGAACAATATTTGAGTTTTAAGCAAAGGTTACAGTGAAAATAGTAAGGGATCACATTTAGACACCTGCAAAAGCTCAAAGGACTAAAGGTAGATATTCGGGATTCAAACTGTACGGAGCCGCAGACATGACATGGTGGAAAAAAAATAATAAGAATAATTGTGGCCACAAATTAATTTTTTTCTTCAGTCTGGGGATCTGTACTATAGATTTCATTAAACCTAGAATCTACTGTATATTTTGGGATTTTCAGGCTTTCAATGTTTATAAAAAAAAAAATTGGAGTCATTGTAGATGATGTATGGAAATTATAACAATTGTATCTCACAACTAACTGAATTTACAGCATTTTGAATTTTGCTCTGACGCAAACGATTGGATTAATTGCAAAAGTGGCATTATTAAACATCAGTTTTTCCACTTACGGAGCCAATGAATCATTAATAAACACAAATGACCAACACGTCCATGCTTAGATGAAATTTGTGTATTTTTGTCTTAATAACTGCATTTTTGACAGCTGCTGTCCTGTTTTGCCTAAAATTGCCTGACCCCGACCATTGTTGCGCAGCAGCTATAAATGAAAGAAACACCAGTGGTTATATCTAATAACTGAAGTTAATATGGAACAATTGTCAGAAAAGAGACCATTCTTTTAAAAAATCAACAATTGACACTTTGCGGTAATGTTACTGTAAACAAGATTCAAACAAATATCGACGGGGCCTCCAAAGAGAAATGAACGCAACTATCATCAGGGGGATTATAAATATTAATTGTTGTTATTAGAAGGAAAATAAAATACACGAGAAGAGTCCCATTTGTTATATATTTCCTTTGCTTTGTGTTGCTTCAAATAAATCTGTAATAAGGTGTGACGTGTTTGTGTGTGTGTGACTTATCTCAGGGCTTTATGATTTTATGTGAATGGGTCGGCATTGCAAAGAACAGAGTCTGCTATTCATCTTCAGGAGTGGTCTTATTACGGTTTTGTAATAAACAGACTTGCTATTTTCAAAGAAATGAAAGTGAGTTTGTGAACTGTGTGTCTTTAAGTTTCACTATTACCAGGAACTAACTGAACACAACTTCCTCTAACATAACTAAACATGAACCAAATATAGAGGCACTGATCTTCTCTTCAGATACTGCTGAAATTCATCAAACTAAACCATCATTTTTTAACTTAAAGCAAACCATTGCTTCTTTGAACTACATTATATTTTTAGTTTATGACCCTGAGCTTCAATGATCATTACTATATTTGTCTCTCTCCTCTTTTCCCTCTTTATTGACCAGCCATGACCCAAACCAAGGAAAGCTGTTAATATCAGAATCAGAATCAGAATCAGAATCAACTTTATTGGCCAGGGGTGTATGAATACACACGAGGAATTTCTTTTGGTGACCTGTGCTCTCTCAGGTAGTATAACATTAAATAATAACAATCAACTAGAATAAAGAAAAAGAAATAAAATAGAGAAAAAGAAAAAGAAAAAAGAAGTATAAACATAAATATAAGAGTAGTTAGACTAATATGTGCAAACTAAATAAAAATAACAAGATAATAATAATAGTAATAATAATAATAATAATAATAATAATAATAATAATAATAATAATAATAATAATGAATAAAATAAGAATACAATAATAATAATAATAATAAGATAATAGTGCAGTAGTGCATTGATGAGTAGTGCAAATAGGTGAACATTTAAATGAAAAAATTATGTCCATGAACATTCACAGTGACAAGGTTGTTCCAGGGTTGATATGCTTAGTTCCAGGTTATATCACAGTAACAGAAACAGGTATATGAAATTCATCAAATAAGTACTTTTTTAAAGCTAGGATAGTCCAGATTATACTACAGTAGTGCAACAACAAAGAAAAATAATCTATAAAAAAAAAAAAAAATTTAAAACACAACAACATTTATCTCCTATGGTCTTCAATACCTGCTTTATCCTGTACAAGCCTCCATTCCGAGAAGATAAACAAAGAGATAACAGCAATGAGCAAAGTGGAAGTAAAGTGCAAAAAAACCAGTAACAGGTTGCAAAAAATAGCCCAAATGTGGCAAAAAACGTGGCAAGAAAAGAGTGAAAAGTGACTGAATGGGCCAAAATCAGTCAAGAGTAACAAAAAAAATTGACAAAAAGGAGCAAAAATAGCTTAAAGGAGCAAAATGTTGCAAGCAATAGTGAAAAAGGGCAAAAATGTTGAACAAAAAGATCCAAAATGTAGGGTTGAAAGGAAACAAGTTCTATTCATTGGGCAAAAAATGGTTAATGAATCAACAAACTGGAAAAAGTCTCAAAAAGAACTTGCAAAGTTTTAAAAATTAGGAAAGAGGGATATTTATTGGCAAAAGGAAGCTAAAATTTGAAAAGAAGTTTCAAATTTTTTTTTAAAAAAAAAGGGCAGAAATGGGACAAAGGAAGTAGAAAAATGGCCAAAGAAAAAGTTAAAAAAAAAAAGGGTTAAAAAGTTTCCCCCCTCATAAGGTTTTCTGGGGAAATAATAATTAAACCTAAGACAAAGAGCCACATGTTGAGTATCACTTTATCATGGTTTTACTAAATTAATTTAATAAACTAAATTGGTTGCCCTACCCTTAGAACACCCTCACTTTTAAAATTGCTGCTCCACCCCTGTACCCAACAACATTACATTAATCATAATCACAACGACAAAAATATTAATATATTAATAATAATAATAATAATAATAATAATAATAATAATAATAATAATAATAATAATAATGTACTCTTTTGGGAATTCTCTTAGATGTGCTCATACTGTAACTCAGATGTGAAATGAGTCAGATACTGCCAGTGAAAGACAGATCACTAGATCCCACCCACATCTTACACACCCTCTGAGAGCTTGATAAGGTTGTGATCAGTAAAGAAGCAATAAAACAATTGAGCCTGTCCCCACTGGTGTTAACTACAACCTGGAGTAAAGACGAGCTTGTTGACGGGAAAATAGATAAAAGCAAAAAATGCGTTTTAGGAGATTTATGAGGATCCAGATGCTCCTGAAGACAATCCCTCTCCTCTTCCTGGGTACAGGCCTTTATTTTGTGTTTTGGCAAACCAGCTTTTACAAGCAGTTATTGTCTGAGCTGAAAATACCAGAGGAGTTCACACTTGACATCCCAGGCTGTTCAGCTATCCTAAGTGGAGACGTAGAGGGAAGGAAAGATGCCCTTCATGCGTTGTTGGCTAAGAGGAGAAAGCAGAAACTTCTGTCTGAGGACTTCTACCTGAACGCTGCACAGGACTGTCAGTCGTACACTGGACAGAGAGGATTCATCATGGAGACGCTCAGTGAAGAGGAGAAACACTTTCCCATCGCTTACTCTATGGTGATTCACGAGAAGATTGAGATGTTTGAGCGTCTCCTGCGAGCGGTTTACGCCCCTCAGAACATCTACTGTGTCCACGTGGATCAGAAATCCCCTGCAGAGTTTCAGGATGCTGTGAAAGCAATCGTCTCCTGCTTTCCCAACGTGTTTGTAGCCTCCAAGTTGGAGAGGGTGGTGTACGCCTCATGGTCTCGTGTACAGGCAGATCTGAACTGCATGGAAGATCTGCTCGCCTCTCGTGTCCAGTGGAGGTACCTGCTGAACACCTGTGGCACCGACTTTCCCATTAAAACCAACAGAGAAATGGTGAGGGCGCTGAAAAGCCTTAACGGGAGAAACAGCTTGGAGTCTGAAGAAACCAGTGAGGGGAAGAAAAAGCGTTGGCAGTATCACTTTAACATCACTGATCAGGTGATTCAGACCAACGTGAAGAAGAGCCCTCCACCCATCAGTAGTCCCATGTTCTCTGGAAACGCCTACTTTGTGGTCTCTAGAGCCTTTGTGCAGCATGTGCTGATGGACAGAGAGCTTCAGGAGTTTTTGGAGTGGGAGAAGGACACATACAGCCCTGATGAGCACCTGTGGGCCACTCTACAGAGGATGCCCTCTGTGCCTGGATCAGACCCCTACCACAATAAGTTTGATAGGTCAGACATGCAGGCTCTGGCTCGAGCAGTGAAGTGGAGCTACACAGCAGGAGACATGAAGAAAGGAGCCCCGTACTACCCGTGCACTGGTATCTACAGACGGTCAGTGTGTGTGTATGGAACTGGTGATCTGCTGTGGCTACTCACACAACAACATTTCCTGGCCAATAAGTTTGATCCTGAGATTGACGATGTGACTATCAGATGTTTAGAGTCAGTTCTACGCTTCAAAGCTTTAGGTATCGACCATTTATCAATACAGTAAGAGGCAACCATTTACTAACACTGTATTATGTGGAGAGCTAACATTGGGCGACCGTGGCTCTGTGGTAGAGTGGATCATCCAATAACCCAAAGGTTGGGGGTTCCAATCCCTCTCTATCCGAGTCATTGTCATTGTGACCTTGGGCAAGGCACTCCACCTACATTGCCTTGTATGAATGGGTATGAATTGTGTGTCTACATTGTAGCTTAAAATCACAGGTATGACTTGAGTTTCCTCTAAAAAGGCGCTATATAAATCCAAGCCATTATTATTATTAATATTATTATTATTAATAATATTATAATCATTATTATTATCAGATATGTAAAGAGTACTGATATATCCTAGTCAAGTAGAAGTACTGTTACTTGATTGAAATTAAGTCATACATAAAAAACTCAAGTACAAATAAAAAGTAGCTCAATTAAATAGTACTCATATTAAAAGTTATTAGTTACTTTCACCCCCCACATTTATTTTTAGTAATAAATCTTGCCACGGTTCGCTTGCATACAGTAAACATCTCATGCATAAAGGAAGAGACCAAATCTTGCACAATTGGAGCTTATTTTGTTTTCCCACAAAGGCATCAAAAATGTACATTTTAAAAAATAAAATTACACCAATGTATTCAATTCAAAATAAAATAATTCTCAGGCTCCAAGTATAGAAACATTTATGAACTCAAAAACTGAGAAAATAACCTCCATTCAATGCTGTTTTTGAGGGGTGCACTAGGTTTAATCTGATTGGTCGGTTATGATGTGATGCATTTGATTGTTGTTTGGTCATTTATTGATCATTTTTAAACTAAAAATATATAATTAACTCAGTAATGGTTTGGTGTAGAAATGTAATGAATGACTTTACTTCTTTTAAAACGTACTGAAGTACAAGTAAAATTACTGATTGAGAAAAATACTCAAAAAAGTACAAGTACCCATAAAATCAACTCAATTATATTAACTTGAGTACTTGTAATGACGCAATATTTTTAGATTTTTTAGATTGCATCAGTTTTCTTCAAAGTATAATCATCACTGTTGAGAAGTTTTTACAGATTTTTTCTTAATTTTTTTTTTCAATTTTCAAGATTAATGTTAAGTTACAGTTGTTTGAAATGTGAAGTTTACAGTTTAAATTTCTGATTCAAAGAGTTTCCTCAAACAATAACTCCTACTTGCAGCACCTTTAATTAAGATGGATTACATAGTATTTGTGAATACCAAGGTTACATGACTTTGTGTAAATATACATCATCGTCACTCTGGACTTTGTCTTCTTGACCGTCACTCTTTGTATTCAGGACTATTTTGTTTGATTAGTTATTTATTTAAAGCGTGGAATACTACAATGCTGTGTTTTAAACTACATAAACTGCAGCATTGTATAGTGTGATTCGCTTTTGTATTTTGTACAAATAAAACAACTACACCAGAAATAAGTTGAATCAAGAATTGTTATGAAGTCCTAATTATAATCTCTCTGCACCATCAACCCCCCACTATTAGGCATAATTTTCCTATTAAAGTGATGTAATTTAACTTTTTTTTTTTTTACATTCTAAAGTAAAGGTCAGTATTTTTTTTTAATTATTATTGTTTATTTATTTAGCACAATCAGTGCCCCATATTCAGCATGGGGCACCGATTTGTAGAGTTGTGTATGCTAAAATGATCAGCAACTTTTCACAACATTCAGCAACAAACCACGTTTAAAAAAAACACATGTACATTTTTTTAATGTTACTTTTCACCATATTTAAAGCAATGTTTGTTGAATTGTCAAAATGTAATGTCAATGTTAAATCTAAATGTTATCTAAATCTAAATGTTAAATAGGAAATCTAAATGCTAAATCAAAATATAAAATGTTAAATCTAAATGTTCCGGGTGAAACTAAATATTTAGCTAAGATGCAAATTCAACGGAAGTACCAAAATAAAATCTCATTGACATGAACGAGCACTATCCGTGGTCTGTCTAGGAGTGATTTAACATTTAATATTTAAATTGAATAACATTGATAATATCAATATTAAATCTAAATGCTAAATGTTAAATCAAAATATGAAATGTTAAATCTCAAACGAGCGGGATCTGCGGTCTATTTAGATGGAGTGATTGCGCTCTACGTTTTGATTTAATATTTAATATTTAGATTTAACATTTAGATTTAAATGTAACATTTAGATTTAATGCAACATTTAGATATAACATTTAGATTTAATATTTAAGATATAGATTTAGAATTAATATTTAAAATTTACAGAGACCACAAACAAACGACTGGATGGGATTATTTCACATTTTGTGTGCTGGTGGACACAAAAAAAAAAAAAACGTTATATAAAAAATGAATAAATTTAAAAAAAGAAGCTGACAAGATAAAGAGTAACTAAACCCCAAAAGTACTTTTATCTGCTGAACACAAATGTATTTTGGTATAAAATAGTGCTGTTGATTGATTCTTGTCAAACACCAAGTATCTAATTCAGCATATTTTGTTGTAAAAAACAGTCACCCCAGTGGTATCTGTCATTGTGTCCTTGGGCAAGGCACTTTACCCACATTGCCTAGTATGAATGTAGTGTGTGAGTGAGTGTTGTGGTGGTCGGAGGGGCCGATGGTGCACTATGGCAGCCTCGCTTCTGTCAGTCTGCCCCAGGGCAGCTGTGGCTACAACAGTAGCTTACCACCACTAAGTGTGGAGTGAAAGAATAATGCCTTAATTCTGTAAAGCAACTTTGAGTGTCCAAAAAAGCGCTATTGATGCATTATTATTATTATTAGCACAGTGCCCGTCAGAAATATGTATTCATAAAGTAGGGGCTTAAGTAGAGTTGTTAATTATGGCCAAATGAGTATGTGTTTAAAGTTTGGATGTACAAAGAGGTGTACATACGCTGTACTCTGTAGTGTTATAAATGGGTATATTTGCGGGTGCAAAGTAAAATAGCGTGTGCGATTTCCCGGGTATAATTCTATGGGACATAAGTAAGATAAATGTGTTTTATTTTATTTTTTTTACTAATTTTTATATTTTTTTTCGTTTGGTGTATTTTTCTGTAATGCATGTTTTGTCTTTTTTTTAGTTATGTGTATTTTTTATCTTTCAGTTGTTCTTTTGTGCAATTATTGTTTTTTGTTGCCATCGTAGTGTGATTCTAGAGTGATTTTGTGTATTTTGAGTCATTTTCATATTTTTATTTTTGTTTGGTGTATTTTTCTATATTATGTTTTTTTTTTAATCATTTTGTGTGTTTTTGGAGCATTTTTGGGCATTTCTGTTGTAGTTTTGTGTACTTTTTATTTAGTTTTTTTTTTGTTTTATTTTACTCACTTTACTTTAGTATTTATGTATATATATATAATTATTATTATTATAAATACCTTATGTGTGGCGAGGGCGTGTATGTGTTTGCTCACGTGAAATGTTTGAGACACTGATAACCAAACTCCTTAGCCATTGTAGCAGCAATCAGAAAAGTAACAAAACTGCGCAAAACAAAATGTAAAGCTCCAAACTACACGAGTGAGTATGTAAATTAAAGTGTTATCTACATTTCGGCAGTCTTATTTTAGAAACAAAAATCATTGTTTACCTTCGAACCGAGTGTTCAGAGCTTAGCTTCCACCGCAGAGAATCCGCAGTTTTCCAGATGGAGTATTGAACGGGTTGAGTTCAATACCGACTCTCGTGAAACAGCACATAATGAGCAATTACACGAACATTTATATGGTTTAAACAATGGGAAACTTGTCGGCAAAAGACTCACTAGTGGCTGATGGTTTCAAATGATCTATTTAAATAGCCCCGTTTTTGAGACAGGGACGGTAGCATTGCACACTGATGGAGACGGAGGAGGAAGTGGAACGCGATTTAAAGAAAGTTTGGGATCACGGGAATAATTTTAAATAACCACGAAATAATAAACAACCACGAAATATTAACTTAAATAACTTTTAGCAGTACAAAAACGTTTTTAATATTGACCTTTTTTTTTTTTTTTTTTTAAATCCCAAACGACAACACAGTGACGTCACGACCAGGAACCGGAAGTAGCAAGCTAAACACCGAGAGGGAGCCGTAAATTTAGAACTAAAATGAACGTTTTGCAACTCCAAAATAACGGATGCACATACTCGCTGTATTTGGAAGCCGTTGACAAAGTTTCAGGTCGAAGAGATACTGCGTTGGGGAGATATTTGCTCCACAAACACATTCTTTAGACTGGGCGTGTCTTAACTGCTCCAGGAGCCCCGCCCATAAACTTGGATGTTTTTTTTTTTTTTTTTATTTCCAGGTTAGACGCACGTGAGCCAAAACCTCAGGGTTTAGTTGCTCTTCTGGAAGAAAATGCAAGTGCCTGTTCTATCACCCAAGTAGGATTTACTCATGTTGCAGATATGTATACCTAAACTTTCACTATAGATTATACAAAGGGTTTTCACCTACATCACGTTCCGCGGCCATATTGGTGGCATTCGGAGGTAAACACTGCGATGGATAAAAGTCCAAAACCACAGAAATGCTCCTCAAAATGTGTTACAGGATTAAAGGCATCCAGGCAAGGCCTTGGTCGGCAGGAAAGGGCTCAATATTTGGAAAAGTTACGGTTTATTGGTGGTGCAGATCCATACGAGTTGGCTCCCTTGTCCTGATATGGTCAACTACCTGGTTTTAACCCTAACCCAACCTGGGTCATACTTTTGATAAAGGTCATTCCTTTTACCTGGAATACAATGAGAAATACAGCACATTTTACCTCTACTTTTTCACAACAAGCGCCTCCTTTCCTCTGATAACTTTGTTGCATACTGGAGATGTCAAGGTTGGGGGTCAATAATAATTGTAATTGTGTAAGTGATAATTAATTACAATTATGGCGTAATTACAATTTCAAAAATCTGTTGCTGTCGTAATCATAATCAAATTGTAATTGAGTTCTGATAATTGCCATGAACATTCTGTAAAAATAGTCAATTATAATTTAATGCAAAACTGGGGTAACCATGTTACAGTTCTACACATATGTAAACAGTTATTAAAATATGTTGCTTATCAAGCTTTCACACATTTTACCATTAAAAAAAATAATAGAAAATCTAGAGATATACTGACACACACCAAAAATATTAAAACCTATATTTTCATTGATTAGGAAGCCTTAACAAGCTAACCAATATACGGGAAAAAAATAGATGATAGATGTTTTTAGTGTATTTTACATCTGATTTATGATCCGCTATCATAAGAGATGCTAACAGAAACCTAACACAAGAGGGAGGTTAACTTTGAATAGGTTATTTATTTCAGGCTCAGTAATTGTCATTGAAATTTAGTAATTGAGGATGTATTTGTAATCAACTTTCTGAGGATAGAAAAAAATTGTAATAAGAAAAAAAGTGGGTCACTGTAATCGCAATTGAACATGGGTAATTGAAAATGTATTTGTAACTGACTCCAACCCCGGTAGATGTGCTGTTTTCCACCACGTGGATAAGTTGAAACCTACACTCGTTATGAAACGCGTTACACCCCAAACAACAGGTTTCACAACGGACATAAAAACCTTTAAGTCTTAGTGTGAATCCATGGCTTATTATTTACACACCTACATTTAAACTCTGATTATTGCTTTGTCTAAAAAATAAAAAAAATCACCATCTGTAGGGAGGTGGTTACATTCAAGTGAGGGGCTGAAAATAAAACTTTATTTTCCCCGGGGCAGAGACTGAACAAAACATCAGCAGTGTACAGTGGAAAAAGGTGCCAACCAAACGACGTCAGGAAATGCCACTTTAAGAAGCAGTTTAAGCTCAAAACCACCATAAAAAATATATTAATTTCTTTCCTTTGACACCTTTTGGTTATAAATATATATTTCAATGTGATAAAGCAGAATATGCATCAACCACTTGCAACAGAGTGCCTTTTGGGTAGTGTGAATACATCAGTAACGACAAGGGGAAAACCAGCATGTTAAGATGCGACACAATATACAGGAGTACGGTACATAAATGAATTAAAAACATTTCAATAAGCTGCTTTAAACAGCTACACAGAACAGTTCCATGGTGTGGTGTAACAGGCAGCATAGTTTCATAAAGGCACGTTCCTGATACAATGCATGTCTCCGGTCGCATCAGCCACAGCTTTAAAATACAAGTGATTGCAGTTCTAAACATTCCTCTTCGCTCTTCATCTCATCATCATCATCGCCTGGTCACTCAGGAACAGCAGCAGCAGCCATCTCCACTTTGCCGTGCATGTTCTGGTCGATCCTACAGACAGATTTGGAGTCATCCCATGTAGTGGTACTTTAGCAGATGTGAAATGGGTTACAAGTACTCACGTTACTGTAATTGAGTTGCTTTTATGGGTACTTTTTTTATATAGTATATTTCTAAATCAGTCATTTTACTTGTACTTAAGTACGCTTTAAAATAAGTAATTTTTTACATTTCTACACCCAACCGTTACGAGTAAATTATCATTTTTTTTTTTTTTTAAATGATCAACAGACATTATGAAACTACAAAAAATGAAATGACCAGACAACAATCAAATGCATCACATCACAGCCGACCAATCAGATTCAACGTAACACCAAAACAGCATTTAATGGAGGTTATTTTCTCACAGCACGTACTGTATTAGTTATTATAATTTTGCATTTATTTATTTACTATTTTTTTTCTCCAATTTACATAGTATTATTATTCGTCAGTTATTTCAGCTTGATATATAGTATATATATATTTTAATTGAATTAATTGGTGTTATTTATTTTTTAAAACAATTGTATAAAATCAAAGGTTTGTCAAAATGTACAGATGCCTTTGTGGAAAATAAATGAAGTTCCAATTGTGCAAGATTTCATTTCTTCCTTTTTAAGTTTATACATGAGATGTTTACTGTATGCAAAGAAACCATGGCAAGATTTATTACCAAAAATAAACGAAAGTAACTAGAAACTTTTACTTTGAGTACTATTTAATTGAGCTAATTTTTACTTGTAGTGGAGAATCTTACGGATGACTTACCTGTACATGAGTTCAATTTCAATCAAGTAACTGTACTTCTACTTGAGTAGAGGATATATCAGAACTCTTTACATCTCTAGATTTAGAAACAGCTTTAGTTTAGCACAAAGACACACTGTCCACATCTACTACTGGTTAAAGCATTAGCCGTGAACACGTGTTAAAAATGAGAAAGTCAATTCCTTACAAGCAAGTGTTTTAAAGTGACAACTTCCTAACCGGCCTTCAGTTACTGTTAAATATGACTGACTGATATAGTTTTTATGCAAGCATGCTATAAAAAGAGAAGATTTGGAGTGCCTTTTGGCAAGGCATAAGGTGTGTCAGGGCAAACACAGGGTTATAAATACTAATCTTTTTAAATGATCTGGTTCAAAACCATCGTATTCAATAGGCTCACGTTAACCTCCAACATTTTTCTTCTCTTGATTTAATCTCTCAGATCTAAGGACACAGGTCAGATAGTGGAGCCCAGAGTTCATAGCAAACATGGTGAGGCTGCTTTTAGTTGTTATGCTGCAAAGAAGAAGTGGAACAAACTGCAGCAGAGCTGAAGTCAGCATCACATGGGAACATTTTTAAATCCAAGTTAAAGGCACTCTTCATTTCTCTCCTGTGTATTGTTGATTTAATGTTTTTACTGCTGATTTTAATGTTCTTATTGATTTTGAAACTGTTAAAAAAAATTTTTATCATGTAAACCACACTGTGAATTGTCTTGTATGAAATGTGCTATACAAATAAATTTGCATTGCTTCATCCTTAAAGCTGCTGGAGACAATAAATCATCCAAAATTCACTACAGATGCCAGTGTGACCCCACAACCGCTGCAAAAGTGACACTTCTGGATTGAAAGTTGCTGACAAACCAATGGGGGATGTTGATATTGTGTCTTCCACCGAAATACCCAAATACAAATGAAATAGGAGAGACCACGTACAGTATTTCACGGGGAACATGATAAAGCAGGACAGGTCTTCTCTGGTAAAGAAATACAAGAAATGATGGTAAGAATAAAGTAAAACACTTCTTAAAGAAACTTTTCCCGTTCTGGATTCTCCTACAGGACTCAAAATCCCACATCGCAATGCACGAAACTTATACAAAGTCCAAGTCACATGACGGTTTGTCAACAAACCGATTGCTTATGAAGAAGTCAAAAACAATCTTCCGAGTGACTATTTCAACCTTCACGAGTAAATTCCCACATTTTTTTAGAATAAATGCCTTCAGTGTATTGATCCATGAGAGCAGGGGTTCTCAATCTCTCAGGTTTTCTCTTTTGGGGTCACAAAACACTGGGAGGGGGTCGCCAGATGCCTTAAAAAAACTAGGAATATTTGAATTTTTGCTTATTTTTACCCTTTTTCTGCAACTACACCAAACTTGTCATATTTAAACCTATTTTCATCACTTTTTCTTACCATATTTTTGCTCCTTTTAATGCATTTTTGCTACATTATTCCCATTTTTGCCACTTCATCAAATTTCAACGCCTTTTCTGCACATTTTTTTTCCCACTTTCAAGACATTTTTGGCACTTAGAAACCCTTTCCACCACTTTTCCACCTAATGTCACATATGTTGACCCATTATTGTCACTTTTAACCTCTTTTCACCATATTTCATGCTTTTTTTTGCCAATTTAACCATATTCATGATTTGTCATGCCCATTATTTGCCTGTTTAAACTACATATTCCTACTAATTGTTCCAATATTGACACTTTGAACCCTTTTTTCCACTCAACTTTGCAACTTTTAACCAATTTCTGTAGTTTTTGAAATCCCATTTCTCCACCTTTTCCAACATTTTTGGTAACTTTTAACCCATTATTTATGATTAAAACAATGATTTACATCTTTAAGATGACTATATACTATGGCACAAATAAAAATAACCTTCCTGGGTAACAATGGTTATTATTCAGATACATAAATAAATGTAGTTATCACAGATTCATAGAACAATGGACCATCATTCTGCTGACTTTATGGATGGACCCAAAAATCTCTCCCCTTTATTCCCCCTTATAGATGACCCTGTCTCCACATGGCTGTTCTTCAATGTTCATGTCTGTGTTCAACCACCTTCAGCTACAGTGGGGGTCCCCGCTCTCTTCCACCTTTATTTTAGGGGTCACGGGCTGAAAAGGTTGAGAACCACTGCATGAGGGTACACTATGTTTTTAATGGTAAATGGTAGTTACTGTCCCCAGCAGCTTTAAATGTCCTTAAGACATATTAGAAACGTTGCAGCTCCTTCTCCTGTAGACATGATGGATGGGGAAAAGATGGATGACTGCTAAGTTTCACCGAGTTGAGAGATTTTATTATCAACGTGTTAGGTGTAATAAAGTTAGATTACGATAGAATTACAGCTGGAATCTATTTGACTAAGTTGTGGAGGCTTTTCTAATCTCATTTCTGGAAACTCATCACCTCGGCAATGCAAACACAACTCATTACCCTCTCAGTAACAAAGAACCAAATATTCCTGTGTGCATAAGCAAGGCTGACAAGGGTCTATTAGCAAACATCAGCTGGGAGTGGGTATGCAGTGAGTCATGCAAACAAGGGTGAACAAGCCGAGTGTTCAGTGAAAGCCAGTGAGAACCAAGGAGGTGGAACAACACACAAGAAAAGCAAACACGTGGTGCCTCCATGTGCAACTCCATTCAGATGCCTTAAACTAACTACTTTATCAATCAATTTACCGCTTCATGTTTAGGACCTGGAGCTTGATATCAGAGTCAGATGCTTTATTTCCAAATTGTCACAGTAAAAAGCACAAGTGCCATCAGCTTCTATAGTCACACTGGACTAGAAACCACTTTACAAGCTCCAAGTGACACTGCTGTAACACCCTAAATGTAAATAGAAACCATTATTTGCCATCCAATTACCTTGACTGATAAAAAGCTTGTATTTGATGCAATCAAATACTTTATATATATATATATATATAACTATATCTTTTGAAAAAAGGCATTGATGGTTTGATTTTATGAGCATAAATTCTACAAAGAAAACCAGGGTTGGGGTCCTTTATATTTCTAATCGCATAATTGATCAATAATTACAATAATGAAACAATTGTAGTGTTGCTGTCAATCATAGTAATAAATTCTATAAAAATTGTTAATTATAATTTAATGCAAAACTGTGGAACCATGTTACAGTTCTATGTACCGTTATTATAAGAGATGCTAACAGAAAGCTAACACAAGAGGAAAGTTAACTTTTATTAGGTTATTTATTAAAGGCTCGGGATAAAAAATTATTGGAAAAAATGCTGGTCACTGTAATTGTAATTGAACATGGGTAATTGAAAGTGCAACTGTAACTGAAAAATGTAATTGATCCCAACCCTGAAGACAACATACCATCGTATGATGTAACAACTATAGAAAACCAAATTTGTCCTAATTTCACACAGAAAGTATGAATCATAAAGATAGATTATTAAGTTTGTGCATCCTGAATTAGTTCACATTAATGTGAGAAAGCGCAAGTGGATTTTGAACCAGAAAAGCGTGCAAAAAATCAGGTGTCTTGGTGCATTTACAAAAAAGAAAACTGATCACTGCATTGTTAGTTTAATAAGAGGCAAAGAATGCAGAGACTGACCCTCGGTGAAAGTGCATATACCTTTTACGGCTTTTCTTATGCTTTTCGTCGTCAAACCTTCAAAAGGGGGCAGGGAAATGAGGTTCAGGAGGGGAACAAACACAGCCAGCAGAAACCACAAATCCAGAAAAGCTGCACAGGGCGCTCAGTCGGTCTAAGTTTTAGCGCTGCTTCATAAAGCCCATGAAACTGTATTGCTATGTTCACACCAAACGCGTTTCGGGCATCAAAATCATGCCTCATACCCCTAGAGCTCATTGAATCAGACGCTCTAGACGCACATCCAAACAACTTTGGAAGAGAGTCCGTTGAGTGCATTTAGGGGAGGGGCTTCTCTGTTGCCGGTGGTGTTCATACAATGGATGATATTGTGGCAATCAGTTTTGTTTATAATTCACCCAGTGACTGTGAAGTGGTGGGGAACATTATTTTGTTCAGAAGGCTGTGTTTCCAGTTGGATGTATTTTGGTGTGACTCAGTGTGTGCACTGTGATGTTAGAGGCTATAGAGAAGTGTGGTTGAATGGAGAATAAAGTTTGGAGTTTCTTGCTGATCAAGCAGCCTCCGACTCCCGTTCATCGGCTCTACATTTCCCCAGAGAGTGGCTTGGCTTAATTTGATAAATAAAGCCAGACAACGTCATCGAAGGGCGCCTTGGCGCCATTTCTGGATTCACCAGAGCTGTGCTCGGATCAGAGTCATTTTCAGCACTTCTTCTGTCTCTCCCATGCCCAGTTTGACAACCCGCATCGGCGCTCGCATCTCCTACCAGGACACCAACTACAGGCGCTCTATTCTAGCAGAAGAGCGCCTGTCCATCTGTTTTCGGTTAGTGTTTATTTTCCATCATTCTGAATTTGTCACGGTTTGGGAAAGCTCCTGATTGGTCGACGCGCCTCGATATGCCCAAAAAGTTCAACAATCCCAACTCTAGTGTCGGCTGCATTGGAGGCGCCGGACGCACGTCAAAAGCTTGAAATCTCAAAACGCGCAGCGTCCACCGCATGTAAAGCTTCAAAATGGAGGCGCGGGACGAGCAGCGGGACCTGTTGACGCTCCTAGGAGAGCGTCCACCATATATTGTCTTTGTACACCTGACGCTTTTGATGCTTTAGACGCGTTTAGTGTGAACGTGCCATTAGATCCGCCCGATGTCGAGCTGGAGCAGAACAGAAGAAAAAGAAGCAGAAATTCCCAGCAAAAGATCTGAAGCTTTCAAACCAGTGACAGATACTGAGGAATCATGACAGCTGAGGAGTTGCACTGAACTGGAAAACAAATAACTTTTGGTTCAGGTGACAAAATTCAAAGTTTAAAAAGGAAAAGTGATGCATAACTTAAGCCAATTTGCTTAAAATGGTGTTCCCCTTCAAAGCTATATTAAAGCAATGTATAAGGTTATGTTACAACTAATCGGAATAAAAGCTACAAGACAGAAAATTATGTTTTTCATTTAGATACAGGGAATTATCTCTAGGCAGAATAATAATTATGCCTCTAACCTGTACCCTGGATGACCCATTGTGGGACAGTTTAACTGATATAGAGGCAGACAAAGAGAGGGAGGGAAATCTAACCTCACCTTAAAGCATACCTGTAATGGAAATGTATTTAACATAAAATGTGTTTATTGTAATTGCAAATAAACACAAGTGCACATTCATGCATTTTATTTCTTTTTAGAAAAAACTCATTTAAAGTACTTTTTTTGCATGATTAACTACCTTAAAATAAAATCCAATGGGAGCAGCCATGCTCGGACAGATGTGAAGTCAAGGCTTCCTATACACAGTGTTTACATTGGTAAACCTGTGTCCTGATTGCTCTGATTTTCTTTTCTTTATTTATATTTTGTAATGCTTTTCTCTACATTTCCTTTAATATAGTTTTAATTATTACTATGGACAAAACAAGGATGTGTGTTTTGTTGGGACTCCTTCTAAAGTGTATGAAGCTGCTATTGTGAGCTCTAATTGTGCATCGGAGCACCCACAGTAATATGGGTGGACTAATATGGATGCACTACATAGTAATTTTGATGACAGACTTAAAATGAGTAGAACATTAGTATGACATTTTAAACACAGCCTGTGTCAACTGGGTTTGTTCTAAAGAAAGTTTCCCGACTAAACCTCTAGCGTAATATATCATCTTTTAATATATCTTACAATTAAAATTCACTACAGGTACCCTTTAACTAACTCAGGTTTCTATTAGAACTGTGACTCGATAAGTTGCTAATTCACACAGTTTCTTACAGGAACTTGTGAGTACATTTGAAAGAACTCATTAACTGGTCCACATGTTGAAATACTTACTCTTTGATACAGTCAGGTATAGACACATACTCCATCGGCACCAGTTCAGCCAGGTCCGTCAAGCTGTATACAAACTTAATTTTCTGACTGAATTTGGAGCTGTAAGAAACAAGCAGGTAATGTGAGACTCAAAGATACATTAAAGTACTTGGATAAAAAGTAATAATGCAATAAAAACTTCTTTTCTACCTAATGAATGGCTTTGTGAGTGCAAGCAGCGTGCGAATAAACCAGGATGGGTGTACAATTATCAAAGACTTCAAGTTCTTCCGTAACCTGAGAAAAAGAGTCAATATTTATTTATCAAAGCCATTTGGAAAACAAGGCTCACACAATGAATGCAAACCTGGTTTAATTTGATGGCCCGACCACGCCTCACCTTCTATCAATCTGCTGGTAACATTTTCTGAGCCAGCCGACAGTTGGCATCTTTTTCCGTGATGTTGCCCCATTTAAATAAACAATCATATAGTTCTCAGCTACCAGAAGCTCCAGCGTGCCAATGACGTACCTGAAACACAAAAGGGGCCACATTGTTGCCTCTGAAATGTGCGCTCAAGATGCAAATGGAAAATAAGACAAACACTCACTTGAATAAATTGTCCATTATGTATCTGTAATTGGGCTGATTGCTCTCAGGCATAAAGCACACGGCAAACACAATAATGGCATTCAATCCATCTCCATAGTAACCTGACAAAATGACAAAACAAATCATTTATTGTGCTATTGTTTTAATATACATACTAGGGCTGGGCAATATATCATGATTCAAGATATATCGACTTTTCTATTTTGGCGACATAGAAAATGACGATATATATTTTTTTTACTTGTTTGGATTTATACAATATACAGGAAGGACAAAGATGGCGTTGAGTCAGGGGTGTGAGTGTAGATGGGTTTGTGTGTGTGTATGAGTGAGCCCCACTCTAGCCACGCTACAGAACTCACTCACACGTGCTGTCTCTTACAGGAGAAAAAGACTAAAGTGGCAAATATTGTGCAGCTGTTTGTTAATAAATGAGCCTGTGAGGCATTTTTCCTCAGCAAATTTAACCCAGAATTGTCTTTCTGGTCAGACTTTATCAAGTTAAAAATATTGAGATTTATATTGTACATCGCCATTTTGAGAAAAAAAATATCGAGATATGAGTTTTGGTCCATATTGCCCAGCCCTAATACAAACCTCTACAATCAATTCCTAACCTGTTCATAGAAAATCAATTTTCAAAGTCTTATAAAATTAATGCCACTGACCTCCATGACTGATAACTTTCTTATATGGTTCAATAGCCTTCATATCCACACGGTGCTCCTGGTCTCCAATGCGAAACACCCTCCAGCGGCGACCCTCCTCCCTTTCCTCCATAGCTGATAACTCCTGGACCGACTCCATGCCTTTTTGCAGCAGCTCTGTGGCTTTTGGTTTGGGGAGGTCATCTGAGGGGGGAGCGAAGGGCAGTGAGAATCTCTCATCTGTACGGTGTACATTTCAGGACATCCTTAGGTCTCAGAGTGAGGTATCAGGTATCAGGAGAACCTTTGTCATACCAAATGGACTCATGACTCAGCAAAACCTCAGTCAAATTACATTTATTGCACTTCAACTTTCAATTACACTTGATGAAAACAAGCGCCGTCAAATGGCACGGCCTCAGGCTTCAAAATAAAAGTCATCAGGCTCAACAGCTTCAGGCCTTAAAACATGACATCGGTTTTATTTTGAAGGAACCGAAAGTATACATGACAAAGTAAGTTAAAAAGCTGTTCTTTCCTTTTATTTTTTAAAAAGTTGTATGTCAACATATTGTTTGATTAATAAATACATAGTTAAACAAAACATTGCTTAACCTTTGAAAATAAATACATAAAATAACAGCTTCCAACTTACTAAAGCAGCACATATTGATGACGTCATGTGAATTTCTGTTTTTTTTCAAATACAACGTCATGTCATGTTTTAAGGCAGTCGAGACATTTGATGGCGCTTGGTTTGAAATGTGAGGCCATTAGATTTGACGGAAGTTTCTCCTGATACCTCTGAAGATGTCTGAAAATGTACACTGTACATCTGCTGGACGTCTGTCGCAGCCAATTTAACGTAAACCTTTAAAATCACCCAGTCATTCACTTTGCAGCGTTCAGTTTAATGCACTGAACTATTCAAACGTCATTCCTTTGCATCCCAACAGCATGCCATTTTTATGAATCAAATCTGATAATCACAACTGATTCTTTGTGTCTTCATACATTCATCGTGGACAGTTCGACATTACCTTATCAAGTGACGAGAAAAAATGACAACACAAGAGTCGGGGGACTCTTTCCACTTACAGCACAACAGCGCCACTGCTGAAAAACACGAGAGCTTCCATGCATCCTTTGCTGATTGCAGTGCTGCGTGTGTTGCATATTGTTTATTGATCACTATGTGGTGCAGTCTTTACGAAAAGTGGAAATAATTATGTGGACATACAGCATGCACTGAAAAAAAAAAATCAAAAGAGTGCAACAGAATCCCATTAGACAACTGAATAGAGCTTTTAAAAGTAGATGCTTTTGAAAGCACTGTAATATTGATTAGCAGAGCAATACACCAGGAGACAAATTTATAACAACCGTCACCCCTGTCAGATTAATAAGAATTCTAAATGATAGCTTAGAGTGTAACTTTTGCAAGATGATACCAGGGGCGTGTCCAGGTCAATTTTACAGGGGTGGTCAAAAAGCGACAGTGGGGTGGCCACAAATCACTGTTGGAAATCCTGGAGGTGAGAGGTGCATTTTTGTTATCATTAGTGATGCACCCAAAATTCCGCCATTTTCGGCTTTTTCCACCGAAACAATCCAGCCAAAAAGGGGATGCTGACGTTGACGTGGGCAAACACTGCAGTCAGCGCACGCTTGTCTGGATACGGGCCAACGTGTCCGCGGAGAGGCCGTGTTTTAGTATATCTGAGTCCTAAAGTGTCTTCTAAGCAGAGATTGAGATGGACCACGAAGTGAAAACAATGAAAAGTTCACTCTCAAATGTGATTTAGGCGTGTGGAGAGATGAGGCATGTGGTCCAAACCAACAGACAATTCATATTGCTGAAGATGATAATATTGGTTCTGAGAGTGGTCTACGGGGCTGCATAGCTGCAGATCATTCATATGAATGTGTAGAGTTTCAGTAAAAGCTTTTGGAAGGAAAGATATGATACAGTTTCAAAACGGGTGGTCTTAATGCTAATGTTAGATTATTATCCATACCTAGACCTATGCCGACGATGGCAGATATATCCGTGTACCCTTTGTTCTGTGGTTATTCCATTTTAAAACCAAATCAAATCAACAAATAAACAATTTGTTTACTTGACTTAAAACCAAAACAAAAATAGAGAAAAAATAAAAAAACCAAACAAGCAGCTTTTTTTTTTATTTTAAAATTAAATCTTGTTCCATTTGATATTTACAAGGAAACGAAGATGAGAGCTTCAAGTTTTAAGTTCACCACACAGAGGGGACCCACAGACTGGGGTACACTTTGACTCCCTGACAATAAAAGGAGCAACACATTAGTTACATTACTGATGAACTGGTGAATTGAAACGTTATTAATACATAAATAAATCAAAACAAAAAAGTGGTAGTTACGTAAAGCATGGACATGATATGTGATTAAAGGAACCAGAGGTGGTGTAATGAATCTACAGGTGCTTCTTGTGATCAACTTCCGTGTGTTGGCAGCTGCCGTTAGTAATTAGCGGTATTAAAACATGCAAAAAAATATATTTTTACAGCCCTCAAAAAAGCTGTAATTGTTTTTGTAAAAATGTCAAATGGTAGACGTTTTAACATCTGTTGTTCCTCACACCAGCCTCACAGTCGATAGTCAGTCACCTGTTTATATGGATACTATTTAGATCATAACACTGTTAGGTAAAGTTGGCAGATATTCACAGATTCAGACTTCCAGAATCAATAACTCTTTAACAAAACGTTATCAACACACAAATTACACCTCTTTGCCATCGGTGTGAGGTGGACAACATGAATCATGATACAAGAGCATTTTATCAAACGCAGCAGAGCTAAAGTCCGCCCCCGTCTGTGGGTCCCCTCTGTGTGGTGAGATTACGCAAACAGAAGATTAAATTTTAAAACAGAAAAATGCTGCTCATCTTGACTAGATTTTCTGTATTTTGGTTTTGGTTTTAAGTCAGTAACACAAAATAACCACACTGTTTATTTGTTATTTTGATTTGGTTTAAAAACGGAATAATTAAAGAACAAAGGGTACATGGAGTCAGATAACTTGGTTTAAGGAAATGTAATTGTATTTCATATTGTGACATTTTGTCTTAATAAACCACAAAACCATTTGAGCTGCTGGTGTGTTATTGTATACCACCATTTCCAAGGAGGACACAAACAAAAGCTGCCCTTTTATTTTTGTGGAAATCAAAAACACTGAGGAACAATGGACGAAAATCAAATGAAAGTAGAGAAAATAATAGATTTCCTTTAATAATTAATGAAATGATCTTGACAACATGGTGGCGACTGATTCATAGTTGAAAGAAATAAGGGTCAACCCAGAGTAGAGACCTTACCACAGGAAGAGAGAAACCTGCTGCAGGCCTGCAGCCTGTTTCCAGGCACACAATGGAAACAAGTCTTCCATGTGGGAAAGTGGAAGGCAGCAGTGTGAAAACACAAGAACAACAAAGCACACTTTCACTACACTTCTGACTTTATCGAGCTCCATGAAACAAAAGGAACAGTAAATTATCCAAAATGAACATCACATGTATCTTATCAGAAAGGCTTTTTACACGGATTTTGTTATCAATCTACACCTCAAGGTCAACGACTATGTGCTGAAGCCAAGACGTGACTTTTAATTCCTTCTTACCTTCCCATTCAAACTCATTGCTGTTGTCTGAAGGTGTTTCTATGTCATCGAGATCCAACTCTGTACTTTCATCCAGCTCGTCAGAGAGAATGGAACCATCGCTGCGGTCCAGTGTGAGGCTGATATCGGGGGCTGCCAGCTTTTTCTTGGCCTTCTTACCGTGGGTCATGGCGTAGCCTGAGGGGAAGCCACGACCAACTCTTAGTTAGAAAACTTGTGAGAACAATTTAGTCATGACAGAATATTTCAGGTCAACGATAATACACGAGGCAAAGCAGAGGACAAATCCCATGCATATCATAGAGGTACTGTTTCTATTAAAACTATTTAAATTGACTAGACGAAAAATGTAAGCTTCAGTTTTTGAGGTAGAACCTTGAGGTCAGCAATCTCCTTTACTTTCTTGTTCTATGAAAACCAATTTGTTTCTATTGCATAGCATTATTTTTGAGACATGTATCAGAATAAAATGTGCCAAATCATTCATTTGTATTGTCGTAACAATTCCAAATCCATCCATCCATCTTCAAACCCGCCAATTCCCGTTTATCAGGGTCGCGGGGCAATTCCAAATCAATTATGTAATTTCTACTGTACAGTATATTGCATGGCCGTCCAATTTGGGGCCAGTGGGCCAAAGTTGGCCCGCAAGCAAAATTAGTTTTGGCCCGCTACCAATATTTGAAATTGTTTATTTAATATTTTTTTAAATATAAAAAAGATGATCTAAGACACAGGAGCTCATTGGAGCGGTGCGCCCGGAGCGACATCCATGGAGCCCCGCCCACAGCGACCCTCTGCATTACAGCCACACCAGACTCCACACGCGCCTCCTCGGGTGTCCAGCTTTTTCTCTCCCTCACAATTTACTCTGCATTTTCTTATTCAGTGGCTGTTAATAATGACTATTGTTTTATTTTAATTATTTTCTTATGACTGGATCATTTTTTTTCTATCTCCACTGTGTTTTGTGTCAACATTCAGGGCAGCGATGATCTGTGTGTGAGTTTGCACCTGCTCGTGGGTCGTACTATTTTCAGCGCATAAAACAGTCACCGCAAACAGCTCCTGGTTTGATTAAATGTATTGCGCCCACTGCATTAATTTATTTGCCTTTCCCCTCCACTGCGATTCATTTTGGCCCTTCAATGAAAAAAACAAAAAATCGTGGTATAATTTATGTATTTTCTGTAACAAACCAAAAAATACAAAAAAAAAAAACATTTTTATTTATTTCTTTTTTTTTGGAGGGAGGGGGGGAATAAAATAAAAATAGATTGATTACTTGAAATTTAAAAACCAAATATTTAAACTTAACCCAAAAATACATAGCCATAAAACTAACAATTCTGGTATAATTTCACTTAAAATAAATAAATAAATATACGTATTTACTGATGAACAATAGTATATAAACTAAAATGCTTTTTATCATCGAAATAAAGAATGAATGTCTGAAAACATTTTAATGAGTTTTTTTGGGAGGGAGAAAAACAATTAAATAAAAATTGATTGATTACTTGTCTTAACAAATATGTTTAAACTTAATCCTAAAAAATAAAGCCACAAAATTAACAATCAGCTATATTCTGGTATAATTACATTTTTTTTTTTAAATATACGTATTTACTGATAAATTATAGTATACAAAAAAATTGCATTTTTTCAGAATCAAAATAAAGAATGAATGGCTGAATGACCATGTCTGTTATTATTGTGTTCTAATTACCAGGCTCTCCCTCTTCAGAGGTTCCTGCAAATAGTCCATCTTCAAGCTCCTCCTCCTCCTCTGGGAGTGGCCTACCAATGAAACCACGAGGTCATTTTGCAACAGCAGATTATCAGACTTTTAAAACACAAACGTGTGTTACAAAATTGTGTAGCATGATTCATGCAGATTGTGAATACCGTGGAAAATCCTCGTCCTGCCACTCCTCCTTGAGCTCCACTCCCTCCATTCTTAAACGAGCTTCTGTCGTAGCGACTGACTCCTGGCGCTCCAGGCTGCAACGTAAACACAAAATAATAATTATATAACCATCATCCATTGTTTATTGCTCATGAACTATTCTTTTTTTTTTGCTACAGACGCTTTGGAGTCGTGTGAACAAAACAAATGATTTGTTTGATGAATGTGTTTTACAACAATAACTTGTGCAATTATTTAAGGATTACAAGGGGAAAATGTTCTGCTAATCCACCAGAAGTCATGAGCAAGTTTTTGTTTCCTGTTTTTGAGATTCCAACCTTAATCTTGTACAAATTAGTTAAAAAGTTAACTTGACAGTTGGGAGTGGACACAATTTCATTATTTTATTTTTTTAATGACAAAAGGAAATGATTACGTGAATCAGCCTTTCCTGTTTGACCTCCTATCTTGATTACCCTTTATCTTAAATCAGCATTAGCAGCTGCTGAAGCCTGTTACAAATGGCTCTGAGAATACCTGACATACTTTAGGCACCGTTTTCAATCCCTTCATTGGCTACTGATCCACCAAGGCTGCTTTCACACAGTTATTGTCCCCGACTCTGGACGAAAAGGTGCAGAACAGCTGATAATTTGGTTTGTGTTCACAGTGCACTTTTTTGATCCACTCCAAAATGACAAAGAAAACCCTATCAGTTACAAAGTTGCTTGTTTATGATTCTCTACATCTCAAATTGTACAGTGTGGATATGATTTCCAGCAGTAAAACGCAGAAAGAGCAACAGGGTGAAGGTGAAGCACGTCAGTGACTCAATCACTTGCTTCTAATCAGTACGTCACAGTCTGTCATCCCTGCAGGCAGCACTCAGGGAAAAATTAACAGCACGGCCTGCCCTAAACACACTAAAACCTGGTTATTATGGTGAGTTTCTCCAAACATCCACACACCTGCTCTATTCACTGCTTTCCCTCTGCACATTTTAAGAGAATTGGACAATATTATCAGCCCACTGATGTTACCGGTCCACATTGGTATTAGGGATGAACGATATGGACCAAAACTCGTATCTCGAAGTTGTTTGTCAAAATGGAGATATGATATAAATCTTGATAGTTTTATTTAAAATAAAGTCTGATCAGAAAGACAATTCTGGGTTAAATTTGATGAAACATTAAAGATGGGCGATATAGACTAAAAAAATTATCCCGATAATCGTGTCATTGTGAAGAAAAGAATTAGCTACACTCAAAGCAATACAGGATCAAAGTGCTCCAACTTAGCTCTGACTGAACTGAACTATGCTTTATACAACAACTTTTCGATATCAGTAAATTCAATTGCTTATTTCTCTGCTCTACCTCATTTATCCAGCCAAGGGTTAGGAATGTGCGATATTTTATCGTTTATGATTTATCGTCAAAAACATTCTCACCGGTAAGAATTTGTCATCCCACGATAGAAATGATAAATTCCCATGTCGGAAATTAGCGAGGGTCACGGGCCATTTGTCCCTCAATTTAGCCAAGAACGCCCCAAAAAAAACGTGTTCCACAGGCCAAAACTGCACGTTTGTTGTCAACTTATTATTCTGTGGAGCTCTGACGTGCACTGCCACCTTCACACACCGCCGTCTGTGTGTGTGTGAGGTGCTCGTCACAGCTACCTGAAGCTGCCGTGCTGCGACACATCATGGACCACTACTTGGTTAAAACCAGACAACCATCCAACAAAGGGAACCAATCCAAGTTCCTCCGTCAGATCCACCCAAAATTCCACAAACACAGGGACAGAGATGAACCTGTAGCAACAATTATGAACTCGAAACTCAACTAAAGCTAACTATGCTAAGCTAACACACCGATACACAGACCAAGCAAAAAAAACACGTCTTACTGTCATAAAGCCACAGAGAGCCACAGATTTGTTTATGGTCAGATTTAACACTTTACTATGGAAGGATAAAAGCTAAACATGTCACGTTGTGTGAAATAAATGTTAGCATCAATAATAATGTCACTATTAATCCGTCCCAATTTGTGAAACGCAATATTTTTTAATTATATTTCACGTGTTGACAGACAAAGCTGGTCCCATTAGACTAATGTAACTATTGAGATTATTACACCTAAATATACTGAATGATTAAATCATCAGCTTGATCTGGTTTAATTACAGGAAATCAGAGTTATTTATCAATCATGACTTTATGTAACTCATTATCAGATAAATGAAACAAGATTTAGCAGCAGTAAAAACACTAATGGAGTTATTTTTGCTTTTTATGTGCTTTTTTTTTTTTACAAGAAAATAATTTTATTTCAAATGATGAAATAAATTAATTACATACAATAACACTAATAGTGACCCACATGCACAAATATATTCCATAAAATGGAATGTCTAATGTTGATGTATTCACATTTATTATTATTGTGTTTGTAAAGAACCTGTTTACACTAAGTTTTGAATTTTTTTATTATTATTTTTTATTTATAGTTTTTATTTATCGTGATTTTTATCGTTATCGTAATAAAACCAGAAATTATCGGGATAATTTTTTTTTTGTCAATATCGCTTATCCCTACCAAGGGTCACAGGGAGCTGCAGCTATAGAGTGCAGGAATCCACGTACCCTTCGTTCTTTGGTTATTCCATTTTAAAACCAAGTCATAATAACAAATAAATGGTGTGGTTATTTTGTTTTACCAACTGAAAACCAAAACAGAAATACAAAAAAAAAAGAAAATATAAGCAGCATTTTTCTGTTTTAAAACTAAATCTTGTTCCGTTTGTGAGTTATTTGGATATTTGTGGGAAAATTAGAGCAAGAACTGAAGTTCGCTGCACACAGGTCTCCACACACAATAGGACTGTTTAGGATTTATTTCAGAAGTTTTCTGGTCCTGCTCATGTTTTCATGCAGTCTGGGGATGTTTTAGCTCACATTTATGTTTTGTTTTATGGTGTAACAGTACAAATAGTATCTAAAATAAACAGTTGACTGACTATCGACTGTGAGGAACAAAAGATGTTAGCACTTCTACCATTTGACACTTTTGCAAAAACAATTACAGGTTTTTTGAGGGCAGTAAAAATACTTATTTGCACATTTTAATACTGCTAGCCACTAACAGCAGCCGCCAACATACACGGAAGTTGATCACAAAAAACAATGAGCACCAGTAGATTCATTACACCACCTCTGGTTCCTTTAATCACTTATCATGTGCATGCTTTTCATAACACCCATTTTTTTTTTTTAATTTTCTCATTTATATATTGCTGTCCGCACCCGTCTGTGGGTCCACTCTGTGTGGTGAGCTTAAAACATGAAGCTCTCGTCCTTGTTTCCCTTAAATATTCAAATATCACACAGCAGAACAAGATTTCCTTTTAAAACAGGTTTTTGATTTTTCTGTATTTTGGTTTAATAAAGTTGTAAAACAAAACAACCACACCGTTTATTTGTTATTTTGATTTGGTTTAAAAACGGAATAACCAAAGAACAAACGGTACATGGATTGACAGGGCATGGAGGGACGGGACTTGACTGGTACCGAGTCCGAGAATCACCGCAAACTGGCCACATAATCAGATCAATGGCCTCATGAATGGCTTACAAGCTTAGGTTGAGAGCTTAGTTTAGTATATAACCCAGATAAGGCTGGTTCAGCCACAGTATCTGTGTCTCTAATGCACAGAGGTTTCTTTGATGCACTAATCACATACATGACTCTATTCGTGCACCTACAGACAAAAGCAGGTTGGGAATGCTGTACACAACATTTCATAGAAAATCACTTCAGTCGTCCCTGTATGCTTAGTGGCACTAATTATGGTTGGTATTTTACTACAGAAAAGTTGATATTCAAGTGCACAGAATGCATAGAATAACCATAAAACACAAGCTAAATACCAGTTAAACAGGAAAGACTAAATGATCAGACAGTTTGAGTAATTAAATTCCAATTACTGCACCAAGAGAGCAAATAGTCACATACATGATTTGACTGTTTTACATAATCCTTAGAACTTGGTGTATTTATTTGGTTTCTGCATGGGGAAGCCTAATGGTTTCTGCTCTACTGGCCATGGTTAGAAGGAGTTAGTGGGAGAATGTGTCGAGCTCATTACCAGACTTTCTGCAGAGCTGCATGAGAATACTTTGTCAGATTCAGGAGTGTTTGGATTTGCGTCCGTCCCCCGGGTATCGCCACTAGGGATGTAACGATTAATCGTAAGGCAGTTAAAAATCGATTCATAGGTATCACGGTTGATATCGATTTTCTGATAATTGAATCGCAGTACTTTATTTAACCAGCAGAGGGCGCTATCCACAAGTGTAGGCGGCGGGCGGAGTCTGCTAATGCTTTCTTTCTGGCCGCCTTCTACTCTTAAATATGTTAATAAATGATTCATTGCCCCTTTAGCACCGAAAGAATATCTGTAATATTACTTGAATATCTGTAAAAGTCACGTTTTTCTATTAGCTCTGTCTGCTAGCATAGCTTCTCTTCTTCACTGCAAGATATCTGCATGCCAACGACCACTGTGTTACCAGCGCCCTCTGCTGGTCCAAACAAATACGACGTAAATCAGTGTAATCACGGTTTTTTTTTTTTTTTTTAAAGTCCAATTGTTAAGGCACAAAATACATTTTCAGTTGCACTTTTAAAGAAAAAGAACTATTATGCAGTTTTGCATTGTTTATTATAGAACCAGAATTTAAATTAATAGGCTTCATTTTCATTTGTATTATTCCTTTATTTATTTCATTCAAGATTTTTTTTTAGTTAAATTGCATTGTTTTGAATAGTTTATCAAGGAATTCTTTTGACAATGAAAAATAAAAGGAAAATAGTACAGTATTGTCTAGTTTTTTCCCCCCCCCAAAAAAATTGTCTACAGTCCCATTTTGTAAAATAAATCGTGAGAGAATCGTATCGTGAACTCAGTATCGTGAATCGAATCGTATCGGGAGTTGAGTGAATCGTTACATCCCTAATCGCCACTGTAGAACCAATTTTCTCTGCATTAGTATCAGCAGGTTACCCATCCATATATGATGGTTTTCCTTATTTCAAAAGCCTCAGTGGGATTTGGAATGTGTAAAAAAGTGTTACTGAACTCAACTAGCCAACATAAATTAGGCAAATCACCATTGTACATGTCTATACTGGTGGACCAGCAAACATCTGGTTTATTTTAGGTGAAGAAACACCAAAGTGGACAATTTCTGTCTGACCTAAGATAAAAACCCACAGAGAGAAAGAGCGTTATTCTACTAAAGTAGGTAGATAATCTGGGGTGAAGAACATGATGCTATAGATTTTAGATTTGTGAGTTGCATTTTGATAACCAGTTATGTACATGTTTGTGTCTATACATTTTAGTTGGAGAAAAGAAAATATAGAGCAATCTGTTGGAGAAAAATGACCACCAGCAGCAGCTAATACTTTAGGGATTTTTAAAGGAAATCTGCACATGCTCAGTAAGGAAATGCAAACTGCTGTTTCTCCTTCCTGAAGAATTGTTAACCATAACTTTACCAAACCTAAAAAGAAATCAGTCAGCTGCTCTGATGAAAACAACCAGGCTCAGTTGCCTTTAGGGTATATATGGAAGTTAGTCAATTCATAATTATGAGAAAGTCATAATTATGATTAAGTCATAATTATGAGAATAATAATTACAAGATTAAAAAGTTATAATTATGAGAAAGTAATAATTATGTGATAAAAAGTCAATTATGAGGAAAAAGTCATAATTATGAGATAGAAAGTCATAATTATGAGAAGGAAAGTCATAATTTTGAGATAAAAATCCATAATTATGAGAAAGTAATAATTATGAGAAAGTAATTATGACAAAAAAGTCATAATTATGAGATATAAATACATAATTGTGAGACAAAAAATCATCATTATGAGAAATAAAGTTATAATTATAAAAAAGACAGTCAATATTATGAGAAAGTCATAATTATGAAATAGAAAGTCATAATTTCAAGATAGAAAGCCATAATTATGAGAAAGTAAAAATATAAGAAAGTGATAATTATGAGATAAAAAGTTATAATTATGAGAAATAGTCAATATTATGAGATAGAAAGTCATAATTGTGGGATAGAAAGTCATAATTATGAGAAAATTCTTTTTAATGTAAAGTTGCAAAGAAACAAACAGAAATGTGTCCTTTTTGCAATAAAGACGTATTCATGTACTTCCACTATTTTCTACACTATGTCCTATGTGTTGAATTCTAAGAACTGAATAAAAAGATAAATTATGTGTTTTGAATGAACTGTTATTCAAAGTGTCATTAAAAATGGTAAGGGTCAGAGTTGACTGCTGCAAATGCTCAGTTTGTATCTCATAATTATGACTTTACTAACTTATAATTATGACTTGCCATTGGGACTTTTTTTTTAAGTGGCTGGAAACAGGCCTCCATAGTGTATAACTTTGTCCCAACAGTGGAACAAAACAAAGCACAGATTGCTTCCAATATGGCAAGCAGTTTTAACATTTAATAAGTAGTGGTACTTGTAATTGTAGATAACTATAATTCAATTTTGATATGTTGTAATTTCTAGTCCACATATCCACAATATAATTCTGATTAGTTGCAATTCTAATTATTGATATCAACAATTCAAATCTTACTAGTGGAAATCACCATTGTAGATATCCAACACTTCATTACAACTAGTTGAAATGTCCCATTGACTTTCACTCAAATTTAATTTCAGATATCAAAAATTCCATTCTGACATGTTACAATTCCAAGTCCACATATCCATAATATAATTTTAACTAGTTGCAATTGTTTAAATTTAAATATTTAAAATTCTATTCCAACTAGTAATAATGGGAAAATACGTTTTCAGTAGTTACAATTTGGGTTTTTTATTTTTTTAACATGTGGAAATTGAATTGTACACATTCTATAATTGTTATTCTTACATATGAAAAAGGAATTACTGATATCTGTACATGAGTTTTAAGTAGTCAAAATGTAATTACTACATGTCAAAATATATTTGTAACATGTCAAAATGGTTTTTCACATATCTAAAATTAAGTAATTCCTACTAGTGAAAACTAAAATTGCAACTAGTAAACATTACAGATTAAATGGTAAAACAGCTTGCCATACTTGAGTGATGTAGAGCTACAGATACAGACCTTCCTCTGGGGCCAGGCGGTGGTTGTTGTGGGGCTCTAACCGGTGTGGAGGTGCTCTCTCCCGGCTCTTTGGAAACATGGCCTGGACTCCTACTTGTTTTGGTAAGATTGTCTGGGGAAACCTCCTCGCCATTTCCCACTGTGGAAGAAGAATTGCTGTTTTGTAGTTCGCTCAAATCGTCCTCCTCTCCTTCCCCTGAAACCCCGGACGATGAGGGGCTAGAAGCCACCCTGTGTCCCGGATCAGCGTGAGTCCTGCTGGGTGTGACACAATCCGGGCTGCTATTGTTCAGCCTGGGATCACTTACACCCTTTAACACCACTTCACTCTCAATTACATCCGATGCCATTATCAGTCCGTCCTGGTCAGTCCAGTGGTAGAGAGAAGAGTTGGACACTTTCCTTCACGTATGAGTAGCTGGAAGCAGACTTTTACAGGACTCCTTCAGAAGTTCAGGCTAGCAGGCTAGCTAAGAAAGAGAAGAGTTGCTAACAGCTAGCCCCGCCGAAAAACAACACATCTTTTCAACCAAAGGGTGTAAAAGTCTCTCGGGGAATTCCTTTTCTTTAAAAGTGTTCCGCTGTGAACTCTGTGGTGACAAATGGCGTTGGTTTTAAATGCGACACAGCGGCCGGCAGTTGATCCTCCTCAGCGGCTTCTTTCCTTCCTTCCTCCGGGTCGCTCTGTTCTCCAGCGGAGCGCCACAAGAGTGGTGTTATGGATCTGCTGGTATGTTAGTTAAACGATGGCTCACTTCCGTGGTTTTTTTTTGCTTCAAACTTTATTCAAACATTTAAAACAGTACAATACAAATAGTGCAATAACTGCCAGGGGAAAACATACAGAGGCACAGCTTCAGAATAAAACATGATATAAAAATATTGAAGAGAACACATAAATCAAAAGTCTTTATGGCTTTCATATTAGTGGAGTGTGCTTTCTTTCTTTCTTTCTTTCTTTCTTTCTTTCTTTCTTTCTTTCTTTCTTTCTTTCTTTCTTTCTTTCTTTCTTTCGTTGATGTGAATTATTATTCATGTGTTCATATTCAATAATCCTTTTAATAAAATATATCCACAGTCAGGCCAACTTCAGTTTCATAACATCTTATTTTAATTAAAACTTTAAATTCTATCAAAAACACAAACTGTAACTAAGCGATGAGACAAATCAGATATAAACAACTGTCACAGTCAGATTATCACTAAAAGACAGTTTGAAAGCAAAATCCAAAAAAATCTAAATAATTAACAAATAATTCTATTTTAAACACTAAACTTAATACACATTAAACAACTCATATACATATACCAAATAAATCAAATAAGAACCCTCAATGATAAACTATATATCAATCAATAATCGTATACATATTTGTATTGCATTAAATCAGCAGTAAATGTCATCATCTTTAATTAACTACAATAGCTGAATGTTTGATTTCTAAATAATAAATAAATAAAAATAGTTTATTTATCAAAGGGGGGAATGACTTTGTTACAGAGGCTCGAGAAATACTACAAATGAAAAGAAGAAACATGAAAAAGAAAACATACATAATGAAGTAAAAGACAGGATTAAATACAAGTGCACACATTACAATAGACAAATAATAATAATACAAATATATGATCAAATATACAAATATATTATCTTTAAAACAAATAAGAATCTCTACTTTATCCGTAAAAGTGCAAGAATAGTACCACTTTAAATCATGTTAACTTTAATATTAACCAAGGACATGAGTCGTGAGCTAGCATTAGCTAAATTAGCTATATACTCTGTGCATCACATTAGCTGCAAACTTTTATATCTAAGTTGAATTGTGTGGTCTCTGTCAAATAAATAGTAAAAAAAAAAATTGAAGTTTATTCGACATTTTCTCTTTACATAAACGAATTTTCCATGTTGACACTGATTTTCCTGCCCACATTTCATAGTCAACGTCACCGGCTACATACCGGAAGTAGGTCACTAACTATCATTGGTGACCAATAGATGCACAACAGCATACCTCAAAACAAGTTAACACAAAGGTTGGGTTTTTATGGATCGTTTGAGAAAACCACGTTTTACTTGTTTGACAACATACTGACAGAAGGACATTTGTTTTAATCCAAACTTGTTATTTCACTTTCTTGAGTAAGTCAACATTTTGTTCGGCGTTTGATGGACTTCAAGGTGTTTTGTGGTACGTCTCCTTTACATGTATTACGGTACAATCGATCGATCGTTTTAAATAAATCGGACATTTGTTTTCATTATCTTTTTTTGATTACAACAAATGAAGTCATAACTTAAAATTACTCACAAATTGAAAATGCGTTATGACAGTTTTTATTGGAGTGAACTAAAAAATAATAATACACATTATGAGGGCATCTTTTTTTTTTTTTTTTTTTTTTTTAATTCCTCAAGAAATAAAAGATAAGAATGAGCTTTAAAGGTATAAAATTACAATGTTTCAAGTGACAGACTTTTGCCACTAGGTGGAAGCACATGTTCACCTAAACACTGTCGTTTTCTATTTTAGCAAAACTTTTAAAAAAGAATAATGCATTTTCAAAAAAATAAATAAAATAAAATAAAGATAGGGATAAAATACCTATACCCTATCAGCCTATTAAAAATATTTAGTCCAATTTCTGTTTGTGGTGTTGCTGTATTTATTACATTTGTTCATATACTGTATATACATTTGCAATCTAGAAATGTGGTTTTCTGCACACACAAAAAATAAATAATAATAATAATAAAATAAAAAAATAAACACCAACATTTCCCAACAATGAACGCATGGTTTATGCTATTTTCACTTGTAATCCATCAAGAAAATGAAAATGCAACCAGAGCTTTGATAATGACACATTAGGGCCGAGGCTCTCAGAGCTGCAGATCATTCATTATCATTTCTAATTAACACATTGCTATTTACTTTGCTGGAACATTAGGCCTCATTATTGAAGGATAATCCAGGCAATTTGAAAGTTTTAGGCTTCCTTTACTTCCTCCCCTGCACTGTGGTGCTGCAGAGCTAATGAGTTATATTTAAAAGAACACATGATTCAATAATAGCAATAATAATAATAATAATAATAATAATAATAATAATAATAATAATAATAATAATAATAATAATAATGAAGCAAAAACAAAATGTCCACATGTTTATGAAAAATTACCTTAAAGTATTCCTTAATAAACATTAATCAAAAAATACCCTTGTGTGTTAGAATACATTTTATTTATTTATTTATTTATTTATTTATTTATTTATTTTTAATCCTTTTGTCGAGATTTTCCAAACAGTTCACAAATATTTGTGAAAGGGCAAGAAATAATGTTAGTAAGAATAAGGTTAAATGTTAATACAATGAATCAATTCAAATGCCTTGTGTTTTTACAGATGGTTCATAATAAAGCGATATTAATATACAGTATAACTACAATTCCTAGTGAAATCCAAGGCAGCATTGTCTACTTTTATGTGAGTGTGTATCATGAAAATGAAGACCCTATACCAGACCCTTCTAACACAATGGGAAATCTAAGTTTAGGATCATAAACCAAGGCTGTGTCCTAGCTGTAAAGCACAATCATTGGGAAGGTTCTCAAACCAATTTAAATAAGTAGGGTTGCGGGAAGTATTTAGGCTACTCGAAGTATATCACTAATGAGAAAAGACAAAAAAGGGATTCATGTGCATGTTTTATGCAATCTCTTCTTGGGTGTAGATGAATAATTATTTATGATTGGAAAGCCTAAAAGCGAGGCATGGAGAACACATCTGCAAAGAGACTGGTAAAAAATTTAAAGAGGAAGTTAAATGAATATTTAAGGGAATATGAAATATTTAATGGAAACAAATGAGAAAAACATTTAAAACAGCATGATAAATAGTAGTGAGTGCCATTAAAGTGGCTCTTCGTAATTTGTGCTATTTGTTGCCGTAGCCGTGAGGTCCCATTCAGACTGAGTGTGAACTGAAAACTCTGACAATTTTTTATTTAATTTTTTTTAAGCACATGACACTAAACTGAATGTGCACAATATGTTGCTATAAACCAGAGTTAACCTCCTGTCTGAAAAATATTAGCCTTTCATTCTTGGAAGTTTGTATTTATGTCAACTTGACTGCTTAGGTTAATATAAAACTACAATAACAAACCAAAAAAAAAAAAAAAAAAAAAACAATGACTCAAATTGGATTAGATGTTAATATAAATTACTTTTACATTTCAGTCCTATGGTTTTGTGCACACTGTCATTTTTACCTTTAGGAAAAAAAATAAAAATAAAGTGGATTGTTATGTATACACACACACACACACACACGTTCATTTGTTTCTCCAGATGCGCAAAATAATTAAATCAGCAAACAAATAATTATTCAAGTCAATGAGAACAATTATCCCAAAGACGCCTCTGAGACTTGGATGTGCTTTCTGAATTGATTAATTAATCCTAATGAAGATAATTGAGTGCAGCCACATCTTTTGACTGCTTCCTCTCAAACACTCCATAGCATCCATTTAGATCCTCCCATAAATCATCACTACAATTATTAAATTTTTTTTTTTTTAACTATTTATTTTTCCATTAAAGAAAGGGATCATTGTTTTCAACTCAAATGTATGATAATCTCATGAAATAACAATGTTTAGACCATGTATGGATTTTTGTCAAAAAAGAGTGGATCAAAGGTCTAAAGCACATGTGTTAAACTCAAGGACCGGGGCCCAAATCCGGCCCTTTAGAGCAATGAATTTGGTCCGCAGGATAAAGTCAAAATGACAGTGAAAACATGAATTATTGTTTAAATTACCAAATAATCCAGTTGTAGATATCTCAAATTCACAAATTTAATGAAACTACACAATATTTTAGGGGCCTGCATTTTCCTTTGTATAAACTTTGTTTATACAACATGAATTCAGTCATTTTTAATTGCTAATTGTGGACACAAATCTTGCAATTTCTCACTAACAATTCCACAAAATTCCTCTAAATTACAGAAAAAAACTGGTAACAAAGTCAATATTTTTTTAAATGAATTGAACTGTTATTAAAGACTAGTGCACAATGATGTTAAGATTGTATAATTTCCCCCCCACCTATAATCTGTGGCCCAATTGAGATCAAACTGGTGGGTATTTGGCCCCTGAACTAAAATGAGTTCGACACCCCTGGTCTAAAAGGTGTAAACTGATCTTTATCTCCAAACTGAAGCATCTTGGCACTTTTTTCTAATCCCACATGTTCTGATCACTTTTGTGAGTTGCTGGAGTGTATCCTACAAGGTAAAATAAGTGGTTTGAGCCATTTGGGGTCCACACAATGTTCTAGCTGAACAGGAGCGTACCCAGGGGTGGACTGGCCATCTAGCATGCCAGGCATTGTCCCGATGGACCATCGACCCGAAGTGGGCCAGTACGTACGCTACCTGTTTTTTTAAAAATTTTTTGAAGAGCGAGTGGAGGCAGACATGGTAACAGGTGACCAAAAATAGTCCAAAAGTGGCAAAAACGTGGCAAGAAAAGAGTGACAAGGACTAGAATGGGCCACAAGCAGTCAAGAGTGGCCAAAAAATGGGTATGAAGTAGCTTAAATGGGCAAAATGGCAAACAATAGCAAAAAAGGGCAAAATGTGGCTAACAATAGTGAAAAATGGAAAAAATGTGGAACAAAAAGGAAACAAGTGGTATTTATTGGGCAAAAGTTATAGCTTCTTTGGACAAAAAGTGACAAAAGTGCCAAAATGAACTTGCCAAAATGGACAAAAAATAGAGTAAAGGGGATATTTATTGGTAAAAGGCATTGTTAAAATCTGAAAAGAGTTTCAGAACTTTTTTGAAAAGGGTCAAAGATGAGACAAAGGAAGTTGCAAATCGACCAAAGGAAATAGGTAAAAAGGGCTAAAATGTTTCCCAATTTTAAGGTTTTCTGGGGGAATAATAATTAAAATGAAGACATGACATACAGAGCCACATGTTGAGCATCACTGAATTAAAAACTTCTACATGGTGTCATTGATAATGTAGTGGGCTGGTCTGGACACAAAATGCCAGGGCCAGTCCCTGTCCACCTCAGAGCGTACCCTCCCACTCCATTGACCGAGCCCCTTATTTACCATAATAACAGTATATCAAAATTGTCACTAAACCTCTTCTTCTACCAAATTTGCCATATTGTGTCCTCACTAACCTGTGGGCATGACTCCAAGCCAGACAGAAACCATTACCCCTGTGAATGATGGCGAGTCAGGCCGAGCTGAACAGCTTTATTTCCCCAGCTCAAATGGACGGACGCAGCCTATCACATCCTGTTAACACTTCCATGGCTCCAACATAAAGATAAGCTCCCTCAATCAGCTCCGTCTGTCTCAATCGCCGCTGAAGGGCCATCAGTCAACACTACCCGGGACGGAGGCTTGCTTATTCACACGTGATTGACACCATTTCAATCAGTTGTCACGCCTGGGCCGCCGACCAGGATCAGTCCCCCACAACATTTGGCAAAAATAGACTATAGTATAAAAATGATGTACAGTAAAAGCAACATTTTAATTAGGGGCACATTTGGGATGATGAAAGACATGGAATTTAAAGGTTGGAATAGCTTCATTTTCCATGTTAGCTGTGCGATACCAGCATAGCAGCAGTGATGATTTCTTCCTAATTTTTGTTAAATATGGGGTCGAATGATGAAGGTCGTTCCACTCCATTACCTTTTTGTGGTAACGGAGTGGAATGAAGAACATGAAAGTTGGTCCTAGCCATCACAAACTGTGGTATAACTCACTGGTTCCTTCATTGCCTTTTTTGAAAATTTTGTTCGTAGGTTTCCATAGATACGTTTGATGATAACGGAGTGGAAAGCGAACGAAAAAGTGCTGAAAATCCTCAATTAAACCTGCATTACAAAAAAAAAAAAAAAAAAAATAGCAAAACTAGAAAGCTGAGATTTTCCTGCTTTATTAAGCAATACACACTTGATATTTTAGTGGGTACATTTTTTCCTGAAAACAATATGTTAAAAAGTATCAGGCTCGGGCATATTTTTTCCTAAATGTGCCCCTAATGAAAATTTTGGCCCCTATATATATTATATTTCTGTTTACACTCACACTCACACTCAACTGTTAAGCCCCCTGAGTACCTACTGTTTACATTTTTTTCATTACGGAGGTAATATTTTATTTGTTTGGATTATTATCCAAAGATAGACCAAGAAGATTCCATTATATTTTGGAGGGGTCCCCATCAATATACCATTTCTGGATTAATTCTCTAATATTGGTAAAATTTCAAAAATTCGATTAAATCCCTCTTATGTTGAGTTAGTTCCTCTATTACACCATCAAGGTCCGTACAGATTGGATCTAGATTGCGCATTTCATCATGATTTTCCCCCCAAAAATTGTGGGTGCCATATACATTGGGACGTACTGTATTTGTTATTCTATAGTTTTTAAAATGTGAATGATCATGGTCCCATGACAAGGATCACTGATCCAGATAACTGGGAATATCTGGCAAAAATTGATATTTGACACTTGGCAGAAGTTTGCGTTCTCTGAGCTCTTGTTTCAACATATTCTACTTGATTTGAACCAACGTTTTATACAAAATTATACGGAATTAAAGGAAGTCAAAGTCTCTGACATCCTAATCAAAGAGAACATAAAAAGCCAATAGCCTCTGTCAACCCATATGAAGGTCACTTCCATTGTTAACAATCTTCTTGCCATTAGGTTTAATATGTGTTTCCTAATGATCCATTTACATGTGAGATCCAGTTGATATTTTATGTATAAGCACACATTCTGGTCAAGGCTTTTTATTCTATTAACCTGTTCTGTCGTTATTAGATCCTTTCCAGGATAATTCCCATATGGCATAGCCTTTGATAAATATGCTTTTAGGTCTTCCTAATTATTGCATTCTGCTGTGATTTTCTCCACTTGTCACCCACTCTTTAACCTCACAGCGAAGGAACAGACTTTTCCTACTTAAATTAAAGGTCCTCTGAGACGTTGCTGCATGTGTGAGACTGTGTGAGCTAATGATGTGCTTCTCTGCACAACCTAGTACCTTGGTTTACAACCAGCGTACAACTGCTCTGTGTATACATTCACTTCACGATGGAATACTTTGGAATGTACAGTGTACACTATGTGGGCACAACTCAACTGAGCCAGGGTGTTGAGACAGCATTTTTTGAGGTACGCCAGAGACCAGACCTCCACTACTAAGTCTCCTCTTTCTAAATTAATTAAAGCAATTCAGCTATTTTTAATGCATGTCTCAGTTTTTCTGCTAGAAACAGTGTAATCTCCAACCATGTGACCATGGGACCATTCAGTTAATGAATGGGATAAAATGGTGATCTGCATGTACTGTATATAGACTCTCAGCCATGTTATTATTAGAAGAATACCAGTAGTAGGGCTTTTAGTATTCACGGTACAGTTCTAATGTAACTTATTTTAGGGTATCCGTATGTTGATATTTAAAATTCAGTTTCTTGTCAGTCTTTGTTTATTTTAAGGATGAATTATAAAGATTGTTGTTTTTAATAACAACGATAAAAAGGTAGGATGCGTGTTTTGCATAATAACGATTCTCATATATTCAGACAGTTAATGGTTTGGGGTTTATTTACTTGTGATACTAGTGTGTTTTTGTTAATAAAGTGAAACTCATCAGAGTTTTCTCTGATGAATATTGTATAATTCCACTCATTTCTGCATTAACAGTCATCAATTCCTGCATTCCTTCCTTCCTGCTTTTTCTCTCGCAACAGTGTTGTTTTTAGTCTGAATTATGAATTTTGATTCTTCATATTTTTAATGAATTTAATGAGTTTCTCTGTGTTTGTGATTGGTCTAACATTGCAATCTGCACGCATTTCACTAGAGCATGCACCTAGCCAGGCTGAAATTATCTATCTTAAGTGAACGTCTTTATATCCTGCTTTGTAGTACAGCTGCTCTCTGACGGAGAATGTTTGGTTCGTTGAAGCCCGCTAACGGAGAGATATCCAGCTTTGTAGTACAGGCACATGGTAGTTAGACTGCATTAGCAAGGCCTCTTTAAGACCTTAACATCCGCCATTGTTTTGCCTCAGGTTTCAGTCTGAGAAAACGCCAGAAATGTGTCAAAGTCAGTTGTTTTGGAGACAAACAAAAAATACAGCCAAGAATGAAGTAAAAACAATTCAATACATCCGTCTATGGGACTCCAAATCCAACAATGCAATGCACAAAACTTTCCCGACAATGTTAATACACCGAGTATTTAAAGTGGAGATCAAAACATACTTTTGACTCACAATTTCAGCCTTCTACATATTTTCTATAGCTAAAGATTTCAGATTTATTGATTTGAGTTCAACACTGTGGCTCTGTTTGAAATGACATACTCCGTACTATGCATTACAAACTCAATGAGTATTTTCAATAAGTATGATTAGGATGAGGAGTTTCCACTGAAGTATACTTTCAAGTTTCCCAAGATGCATTTGGAATCTATAACGACCAAAACCTGAAGCACACTGAGGCTAAATATCTCCACTGATTTTCCACCTTTGAAAGTTCTGAAATTATTTTTAAGTGAAGAAGTTGAATATCAACATGTGCTGATTTGAGCTATAAAGACCCTCCATTGTGCTACTGACAAAAATTCCGGTTGACTTCAAAACAAGAGCCCTATTTACCACAGTGTCACAAAACTAATGGAAGATGAGAAGAGATACTCTTTGTTTGATTTTTAGCTTGAAGCCGGGTCCGAGGCCGATTTTTATGTTCCGCTCGCAATGCATCATGGGGCGGTTGAGTAAGACTAGTGTGCCCACTGTGCATACTTAAAAAATGTCCCGATATTGTATACAACCGGGTATTTCTCACGTACTCAATCTTTTCATACTATCTAATGTGAACGCTCTACATACTCATTTTGACGTCAGACTTAATGAGTTGGTATGCAATTTCGAACACAGCCTATGTCTATATCTGATTAAAAATGATTGTCCCTAGCAGTTTTAATTGTGCATCAAACCATAGAAGGTGAGATGCAGTAAAATGGCAAAAGATACTCTGGATGTGTCAAAAACTTAAGATTTTGATTGTAGCTGCTCTGCGTCCACCATAGACTCTTCAGTTGTTCTTTGTTTACAAAGATTTTCCTCACGCACTCACAATTTTAACACACCCTGCTGCGGTTCACACACACACACAAATATGTATATTAATGTTGTACACACGTTGTTAATGTAAAGAGATTTGTCTCAGATAACTAACCTAAGTTATCTGAGGACACATGTCTCACGCAGTAGAACTCTTGTTTTTCAGTAAAAGTTTATTAAGGCGAAGTATAATTTTGACACCTGACAAAAATATCAAACAATCCCGGGCACATTTATTGTCAGAAAGATGGTTTTCAAAAATTCAAAGCCACAGCCAGCACAAAACTCTTTGAAGCGCACTTTTAATTTTCGGCGTCGGAGCAGGTAGCTGTCAGTGCGTGTCTTACATCCAGTGAGGGATGAGAAGCAGCAAAACTTATAATTACTCTTTCCGTCACTTTTTTTTATTTTTTACAATAAATGTTTAAATTACCATCCACACAAAACAATAAATACTGTGCACAAAGGCTTCTACTTTCTGCCTTCAAGCCCTCTAAAGAATTTATTCACCATTACAACCAAACAGTGTAACTACAAGAATACTTTTCCTTGTCTTTAGAAAAGATGAAATATTTTCTCTGCTGTGTAATTCTCCATGCTGATTTTCGAGAGAGAGACACTGACCTAAAAAGGTTGATCAAAGACTGTTGGAACTCTACAGCCTGCAGCGATCAATAAATTGGTCCATTCGATGTTTTGCACTGACAAATTATTCTCCAGAGTACTAACATTCTTGGTAGCAACTCAATTAGCAAGAGACAGATGTAGCAAGAATTCACATTTATGTTTCATAGACATTTCAATATTTTATTATTTCGCTCCATGTTAGCATGGAGCCTTTTATGTCATAGATATAATAACTGTTTGCTAATTCTTGCATAAAGTGATAGTTTAGTTGTGTTTTGCACATTTGTTCAGAAAACTACAATCTGCATGAAAGCATTCAGGCTTCTGCACAATGTTAGGTTGGCCTTGGGCATCCACGGGTTTTTAATTGAGCAGCAAAAAGACAATATTTCTCATTGTAGCTGAGGGGAGTGATCCCATTCACTGTCAATGTAAAGAGACGTGTCGACTAAGAAAAACAGATTTAAAATCTACATTTACTGCTGTCATGTTTATGGATATAAACACTGGGTGAGCTAAAGAACATATCAGTTTATGCAGGGGTTGACCAGAAGTGGGCCGGTCCGCGACCTGTTTTTTGTTTTTGTTTTTTTTTGGCAGTGGCTATCCGTACGGTTGCCATATCAATATACCGACATTCTATCCGTACGCAGCGCCACTATTTGGCCAGTTTAGGTCACGTGATAGGTCAATCATTGGTCAGTTTAGGTCACGTGACTAAATCTAACCCTAAGACGCTATGTACTTGTACTTTGGTAACCACACCAATAGCACCGGGGTTTGTCCGTACGGCAACCGTGCAAATACACACTTTCTTTTTTTTTTTGACTAGCGATGAGAGGCAGACATGGTAACAGGTGGCAAGAAAAGAGTGAAAAGTGATTAAAATGGGCCAAAAGCAGTCAAGAGTGGTCAAAAAAGGGGCAAATAAAGAGGAACCAGGTGGTATGTAATGACTAAGAGTAGTTTTAGTGAGCAAAATGTGGCAAACGGTAATGAAAAATGAAACAAGTGATATTTATTGCACAAAAGTCAGCTTATTTTGATGAAAAGTGGCCCAAAAGAAACAAAGGACAAAAATTTAATAAGTGTTGAATAGAAAAAGGGACAAAAAATAGGAAAACAAGTAATCTTTATTGCAAAATGTAACTAAAGTCTAAAAAAAAGTGTCAGAACTTTTTGAATAGGGGCAACAATGGGGAAAAGAAGTTGCAAAATGGAAATGGGTAAAAAGGTGTTCCCCCTTTTAAGGTTTACTGGGGGAATAAAAATGAAGACATAAATATGTTTATCATCAGTGACTTAATAACAGCTTTTACGTGGTGTCTGATAATGTAGTGGACTGGTCTGGACAGAAAACACCAGGGCTTAATTTTTGTCCCAGTCCACCACTGAGTCTATGTGACCCCAGCAAGAATATCAAGTTTATCAGTGCAAGTCCTCATTCACAGATGATCTTTACGCTGATAGAAGTGTGTATTCACTGTGACGTGAAGAGGGAAAATATAGGTTTGGCATTCATTCGTTCTTCTTTGCACAAGGGAGAAAGAAGGTGGTGTCATTAATATGCATGAATCCCTCTAGTCTCTGTTTGGACATTTGATATTAACCCTGAGACACAGCGGTGACCTTTTGCACCAAATCGTATGGTTAACAATGAGCGCTGCTTCCTCGTGTTCAAGCATCATTTACCTCAGAAAAGCTGAATGAAGACGAGCGAGAACATTGAGGAGACTTTTTTTTTTATTTGCCTTTGATCAGACTCAAGATGCAGGCTATGGAGCGCCGATTATAAAGTTACGCATGCTATAATAAACATTTAGCAACAAAACAAGTTTAAAAAAACGTATTTGAATTTTTTTTGTTTTACTTTTGACCAGATGTACAGCAATATTTGTGAAATTTAAGATGTGTAGTTTTTTTTTTTCAGTAAAAATCAAATCTAAATGTTAAATCTAAATGATATATCTAAATATAAAAGTTAAATGTGTGCTTTAATTTGGGACTTCTGGTGAATTTGAATATTAGGTCAAAATTTAGTTTCACCAGTGACATTTAGATTTACCATTTTGATTTAAAGTTAACAGGGTGTCCAGGGTGTACCCCCACCTAGTGCCCAGTATAAGCCGGAGATAGGCAACGGTAGACCCCCGTGAAAAACAAGAACAAGCGGGTCAGAAAATGGATGGATTTAACATTTAGATTTACATTTAATATTCAGATTTACCATTTAGATTTAATATTAAAATTTGGATTTTACATTTAATAGTTAACATTTAGATTTAATATTTAACATTCTATTTTTAAGAGAAAAGAAAATATCACAAATATTGCTGTAAATCTTGTCATAAGTTACATAAAGAAATTCACATGTTTTTTAAACGTGTTTTGCTAAACGCTGCAAAAAAAACTGTTAATTTTCGCATGCGCAACTTTACAATTGGCGCCCCATAGCAGGCTGTGCAAAGTGCTCATATACAGTAAACATATTTATACATACAATGTAAATAAGTGTTTGTGCTTCACCGTGCACCAACAGCATTAATACATGATTATACTCACGAGTGAAAATCAAACATTAGGGATTACTACCCAGTGAGGTATGATGATAATCTGCTTGTGCATCACTTTAATAAATAAATACATGGCACATTTTCTAAACAAGTGTAGCATTTGCATGTGGCAGCTAAACACATGGCTCTCTCTCTCCTTATTATGCAAATATAAAATTAAAACCAGCCACAGAACAGCTTTATAGTCTGACTGTACATTTGCACAGAACAGTTGATAGCACCAGGCTGCTTAATTAACTTCCAATGAAGTGTTCCCTTGAGTCAGTCCTTGGCTTTATTAACAAAGTAATGAATTTGTTTTTAATTGGCCATTTTATTGTAAACCAATTTAGATAAAACAACGTCAGGAATTATTGTGTTCTTTCAGTTTCATCTAATCAAACATTTGAAATAAATTGTATGGTATAAAACTGTTGTAAATGGGTTTGAATGGTTAAACCATCTAATAGCTATAAACAAGAGTCGATGCTGAATGTTAATAATAATACCTGGGATTCTTGTATTTCACCCTTTAGAGCATCCAATTCGGCCTGCACAAGGAAGTGTGCATGAGAGAAAACATGATTAATTGTGTTTAATACCAAATAATACAGGTATAGATTGTATCTCAGTCCTTCCAAATGTACAAATTCAATGAAACTACAATATTTTCCAGTATTCACAATTTTCCCATACATATATCACATGATGAAAGTAATTTTTAATTAATAATTGTTCAAAGACCACTAAACTTTTCTAAAATCCTGCAATTTCACAAAATGTATTATATTTGTTATATATTATTTACACGAGGAAGTGCAAGTTAGGGCACATTAATGTGGAATTTTCTCTTTTTTCCACCTAAAATCTGGGGCCCACTTGAGATCAAACTGCTCCACATTTGGCCTCACTGTCCTCATAAGAATAATAATTTCCATCAACTAAGGCAGTGTTTTGCAACCTTGGGTCGCCTGGAATTGAAATATTTTCTTTAGTCAATTATTTTTCTTATTGAATATATATTTGTTTATATTAAAACACAACACACTATCCTAATTCATTGAGTGCCATTCACGTCTATAGACGTGAATTGTGTTTTGCGGCTGGGGTTGCTAGGAGACAGTGTGACGAAGCTCTGTTGTACCATGATGTAGTGACCAACTGGTGCCATGTAGGTGGCAGCAGCACACATTTGGATGAGAGATCACCCATGATGGGCAGAGTTCAGAGGGAGAGGAAAAGAGTTTACGAGGCAGAAAATGGCGCTACGAGAGTTGATGTTGAAGTTCCCAGCAGCTCATAGCAGAGCGCAGCAGTGCAAACTCGACCAGAGCATGTGTGGAACTAAGTGGACTATTGAGTGTTGCGATGGTGAGAAAACGATCATAAAAACGTGGAAAGCACTGACACTCAGCAGGTCCGGGAGAAGGAGAAAGATGCGTGTGGGGAGAATGATGGGGGAGAGACTTGGAGGATGGCCAAAATACAGTAAGAAAACCATTCAACTCTGACCTAGATAACTAAATAATAATTATGTTGCCATCAAAAGCACAATCTCAGTGTTGTTTTTATAGTGATCAGCTGTTGTGTGGAGTCTGCTTATATAGACACACCCACTGATGAATATGCATGAAGGCCCTAAAACAGCCCGTTTTTAGAAGAGACATTAAACTGACTTTTCAGAGGGCTAAAACTCTGGAAGTTTGGGAAAATAAACCCCACTATGTTTTTTGGGTTTTCTTAGAACAAATGGAGATGGGTGAAAAATAGCTGGACCTTAAACAATTTTTTTGTAAAATACTTTTTTACTAGAGGTACCCTTTAACAGTAGGAAATGCATCAGAAGTGTACCTGAATAACCCTTCCAGACCTGCATCACAATGGATCATAAGGATCTTGCAAAAGATTAATGGTACATTTCTGCATGACTTGCTGTCCACTGATGTAAAAGTAACACAACCAGCCTCCTCTGTAGTGCCTTGTCCTGCTCCTGGGTCTTTAGTTAACGCTCAGGATTCATGAAGCCCTGACCTGCAACGCGGGCTTGGCAGCCAAACCAAGGTCCCACCCTCCCCAAAGAAATTAGAGGTGGTAATCTTTCAGGAACAACTTGCTAACCTTCCCAGACCATGTAAATGTGAAGGATGCAGCTGATTGCTACTGCTACTGCTGTGCAGGAACCTTTGCGCCCATGGCTGTCACTGACCATGGCAGCATGTGTCCAATTTGTGTGCTTTTGACAGCTCAGAGGTGACGAATGATGGCGGGGGCTAAAAGAAGGTTACATTTAAACACAACACAGGTCAATGGGGTAGATGGTTGCATGCTAAATCACTGTCACTGAAACTAATGATACAACATTATCAGACAACAGGGCAGGGTGAAAGATAAAGTGTAGGATGTCATGTATATACTCGTAACTCGTATCTCCCGATGTCTATTTCCAGCACACATTCATCTTGATTTTGCATAGACATTCACATATACTAGTCACTGTTGAAAAGACCTCATACATGTATTTATTATTTCCAGATGAATCCCTTTGTGTGGCACTATTGGATATTCTGCTCTACAGTGGTTGGTAAATCATGTTCCCTATCATCACATTAAAAGCAATACTTTCATATTTGTTGTTTATGTGTTACTGACTGTTCTATAGTCTAAACCCTCTCTTGTGTTTAGTGCAAAAGTATCAATTTGACGATCCCATTGTTGAACTTTCTTAACATTGCCTTTTAATGTCATCAGTGAGTTGTGCCAAAAATAACTATCTCGTCCACTTATTGTTGTTTACAATGAGTTTAATTTGGAAAGTTGTCAAATAATCAAGAAATCGGTTGATTAATTTTTGTCATTATACCCATATACTGTAGATACATATACAGCACTGACCAGTGTTCATTTTGTCGACAAAAATTTTTTGTCATAGTTTTCGTCGACTAAATTTTTCAAAGAGACAAAAACTAGACTATAACTAATTTAATGAAAATACATGTTAACTAAAACTGTATTGAAATATATTTATATTTAACTATAATTTTATCACATGGGACGAAGTCCAATCAGAAATTGTGATCAAGTGGTCTTATATATTGATCGCATTGAATATGTCCGTGTGTATTTACCATCCCATATCAGGTTGATCAATGCTAATGGAAGCTTGCATAAACTATTATCCTGTACTTTTTTGACTAGAACTATATTGTATTTTAGTCTAAAAAAAAAAAACAATGATTAAAACTAAATCAAACTTAACACTGCTGCTGACAGATACATTGAAAATCAAGGTAATTTACATTCATTTAATTTTAGAAAGTGTCTATATGTACAGTTTTCGTACCAACAACCCCCGGTGCTATTGGTACGGTTACCGAAGTACAAGTACGTCGTGTCTTAGGGTTAGGTTAGGTAACCAAATATCGCAACAATTTTTAGGGTTCGGTTTAGGGTAAGGTCTAGTCTTAGTCACACAACCTAAACTGGCCAATGACTGACCTATCACGTGGCCTAAACTGGCCAAATAGGGGCGCTGCGTACGGATAGCTGTACGGATAGCCACTGCATTCAATTTACTACATCTCTCATTTACTTTGGTAAGCATCGGAAACAAATGTTTTATTTGCCCGGTCAAAAATGTGTTACACCTGCTGTAGCAATTTCAAAAACACACAGAAAGTCTGAATAACTAACACAGAAAGAAAAGGGCCTGGGAAGCACAAGTTGTGTCTTTAAGTAATTCCTACAAGAACAAACACCCTTAGGCTCACTTGCTTCATTGCTTCAGTCAAAACAGAAAGTATGGTACACGCAGCCAACGGGCCGCCACAGAAATCAGAGAACGGTATCAAAGAATCACTATCACTATGGAAGTTGTTTTGAATTAAATCACTTTGACATCTGTCGTTTAATTTCAATGCAGAAATTATCGTTACAAGAAAGAAAAAAAGGCATCGTGGCAAATTCTATAACTACCACCCAAATCCACGTAGCTGGAGGTTATGTGAACATAAGTGTCCAGAAAGCTCAAGGACGGCTTACACTCGCAGATTAAATAGCATTCACTCTCTGTCAAAACACACGGCTCCCAAAACTGCCTAGCCTAAGGAAAATAAGCCCCCACATGACCCTCGGTGTGGACGACATGGATGAAACACACGACAGTTACGCCTGAAGGAGGCCCAGGATATCACAATGATCTTTAATCTCTGTCCCTTCGAGGCACTTTCAACACCTGTTATCCGTCGTAGCCCCGTGAAAGAGACCAGCGCGCTGATTCATTTTAAGCCTGGTAATTAATGCACTAATTATTCACTTCGGTACATGTGGGGTGATCGCCAGTCCTCGTTCAGGTGAATCCTCGTCCTGGTGCACAGCAGCTGTGGCTGGCGCAGCTTGGGGAAACAGTTGTTCCACTCCTTTTTCCCTCGCAGATATTTGACCTCTTATCATGTTTGCAATCTGTACTTTGGAGGTTGGGACGGGAGAAAAACAGGCAGAAACTTTTAATTGCTCTAAAGAAACAGCAGTGGTGTGGCCATCTGTTCATCTCTTTAGTAAAGACTTGATATTTAAACAGATTGTCTGCTTTCTAAACTGTTCCAGGGATCCATGGGATTTCAGCTATTCTACCAGCGTAGTGGTTGCGATGGCTATCTTGTGTAACTATGAGAAATTACTTTAATAGTAGTATTTCAACGCTATTTTCTGTTTAATAATTGATGAATGGAGATACTCTTTTTATTTAATAGGATGCATTTCTAATCAGGCCTTGGGGGGCAAAAGCCTTTAAGACAAACGTATCTGCTCTTTGACTAGATTTAATTCAATTAGTTGAAATTCAACATCAAATACTATGCCTCCATTAACGGCGCTTTCATGTTGAAAATGAGTGTCATGAATATTGCATTTTTGGTCATGTGGAAACAATTGCTCTCTGATGTCAAAGACACAAAAATTAAGAAATTTTTTTTTCTTTTGATGCTGATGTTTTGTTTTAATTGAAAGAAACCAATTTAATATGACTGTCTATAATCTATAGCAGAGGTGGGCAACATTTCACAGCGGGGCCACAAAAATGTGTGTGTTTGATCGAAGGGCCACATGATCAACATTCATGTCAACATCTAGAATAATAAACTATCTGAGCCTTAATACAGGAAAGAACAGAGTTTGTATAGTAATGGTGTTTTTATCTGTTTGTTCTTGTCTTGCTCATTGTGAGGCATTTTGTGCATTTCTGTAGTCCTTTTGTGTATTTTTTTCCTGTAAATTATGTTTTTTGGAGTCATATTGTGTATTCATGGTGTCATTTGTTTTTTTTTTTTTTTTTAGAGGAATGTTTATGTACTTCTGTTGTCGTTTTGCTCGTTTGAGTACTGTGGGTTTGCTGAGTAATTTTTCATGTTTTTCTAGTTTTTGTGTACTTTTGTTGTCATTTTCTCATTATATATATTTTCTTAGTAATTTTGTGTATTACTGTTCATGTTTTGCTTTTTTTGTTGTAGTTTTGTGTGTTTTTGGAATATTTTCTGTTTTTTTTTTTTCTTGTCTCTTACTGTATTTTCCTGATGTAGGAATAGATTCCTAATGTATTCTTGCTTTTGTTTTGTGTTTACTTTCTGTCCTTTTGTACGTTTACTTTGGGGGCCGCATTAAATTAGACCAATGGTTGCATTAGGCCCCTGGACCGCCAGTTGCCTATGTCTGATCTATAGAAATATTCACACTAATCTAATCCTTTACTATTAGTTTCTCACTGTACTTTTGGAATGGTCTCTTTTTACCAACGCCAATGATTAAAAACATGTTTTATTTTTATTTGTTGAATTGTTTGCTCAGCAGTTGGACTCCTTCTATGGTTTCTTGTTATTACAATATTTTTACTTCCACTGAAGTACATTTTAAAATAATTTAGTTTTTGTTTTAAAATGATCAACAGACATTGTGAAACTACAAAAAAATGAAATGACCAGACAGCTATCAAACGCATCACATCATAGCCGACCAATCAGATTAAACGTAGTGCACCGCGCCAAAAGAGCATTGAATGGAGGTTATTTTCTCAGTTAAGAGTTTATAAATTTAGCTATACTTAGAGCCATATATATATATATATATATATATATATGTTTTTTTTTTAAATTATTTATTTCATTGGCGTTATTTTATTTAAAAAAGAAAAAAAGAATTGTACATTTTGACAAACCTTTTATTTTATACAGATTGTAATTGTGCAAGATTTCATCTCTTCCTTTTAAGTTTATACATGAGATGTTTACTGTATGCAAGGGAACCGTGGCAAGATTTAATATCAAAAAACATGGTTGGTGAAAGTAACTAGTAACTTTTATTTAAATTACTTTTTAATTGAGCTACTTTTTAATGAAACTTAAGTATTTTATGTATGACTTACATGTACTTGATAACAATTTCAATCAATTAACAGTACATCTACTTGAGTAGAATATTACGGTACTCTTTACACCTCTGGCCTCCCATCAATATTGACAAGACTTATTTACAAGTTGATTAATATTTAAGTGTATAAAAAGATGTGAATATTCGTCAAATTAAACCTATGGTCTGCTGCCTGGGTAGTGAAATCCCTTTTCTCTGCCTCGCACAGCTTCCAAAAATCTTTTTTATTGCTGACCTTGGATCTGAAGTCACAAAGAAAACTATTCTCCAAGTTAGAAATAAGAGAATGACACTTTATCATACAGGCCAGAAATGATCTGTGCAGGCATGGCTGAAATATAAATGCTCTATAACACCCTGTGTGCTGATTGCTATACTCTCTAGGCAATGTCAATTTTGTGGAAGTACTTGCAGATTAAGTCGGCACAACGTCAAGGGCCCTTGTAGAAGCAGATATCTTGTCTTAGCGAAGGGTCCGCAAGCCCTCGTCTATTACCGCAGACACCCCAAGGACAGATGTTTTAGGCTTACGGGGCGATAGAGAATAATAGCGCATTAGATTCCTAATGTATCCTGGATGCCAGACTCAGGGGAGTGTGAACTCGTGGGTAATCCAAATTCATCTCTTTCTCTCCCTCGTTTTGTCATTTCTTTCTTGTCCTTCTCTGCTCCGTTCAGAGTTGGGGTGTTCGGCCTCTTGAGGTGCTGATTCCTAGCCTGAGGCTACATGCCAGTCCATTCATCAAAAGCGTGACCCTTTCCTGTCTGGAACAGGATGCTATGGACTAATGAACACATGCGCTATGTGTCGTGTGTGTGTGTGTGTTTGTCATATATTTTTACATGAGAAGGGGATTGTTCACTTGCCATAAGCTATAATAATAAAATACACAACAAGCAGGGCAGCCTTGTTTTTATTCTGGTCCCTATTGTTATTGATCACGTTTACATGGGAGCTTTAATTCCTCTTTAAAACAGAATAAACATAAAATCCTATTTAAACTTGTAAACACTTAATTCCTATTGCAAATTTAATTCTGAATTCAACTTAAATCCAAAATAGGTGGCTGGCTTATTCTGATTTTAATTCTGAATTAAATAATTCCTCTATCTTGCAAACACTTAATTCCACTTTAAGTTAATTCCTGTCATTCTGCGCTTGCACGACTTGCCGCAATGATGAGCTGGTGACGACCGACAATGACACCGGACTAGAACTGGGACTATTTATTTAAAAAGAGCCTTAGAAGACATGAATATAATGAAAAGAGTGGATGGATGGAAACATAAACATGCAGACTTATACCACACACACAGACCTCGGTAAATGGAGCAGGCTTCACCGGGCGGCTGAAACTAAGACCCAGAGACAAAGTAATTCTGCTCCGTACTGCATTCACAGGCTGTAATATCACCAAGTTTATCATTGTACCTGTTGTTGGAGCTACTGTCTTTACCAGGGAGCAAATATTTATTCCTGGTGATCCAAGCCCTTCCCAACCCCCTTACCTAAAGCAGAAGCGATTAAAGCCGAATAAACCGATTTTCCATGTAAACACGCAGCAGAACACTTTAATTCCAAATGAATAACTTATTTCAAATTCAAAAACATCATGTAACTGTAGCCAGTGTTGGAGTGGTAGGTATGAAATATTCCAACAAAAAATGAAGAGGAAAGACTGTAATGCCAGCTGTAGTATCGATTTGTCTCAGTGGCCAGTGTGAATAGAAAATATTCATGGGTTTTAATTTTTTAACTAAAAAAAAATGCATTTGCAGGAAATGGATATTAGTCACTTCAAACTGCCTAAAGACGTGTCAGTCTGGTAAATATAGTGACATAAAGCTAATATGTAATGAACACACCCCACGGATTTTTGAAAGAAATTGTCGTTCATCATACACAAAGTGGGAACAAAAGCATGAGTCTGTGTTGTACTAAACACTTGCTCGTGGTATAAACTTACTGTCCCAACCCCCTTCATTACCGGTGTGGAACCCCCACCCCCCCATCACCAACCCCAGGCCAAGGGTACACCTTGACGAGTGACGAGGGAGTCTAATTCAGTCCTCAGGCTTAATTAATCCTGTGTCTTATTTGATAAATGACTCCCAAATTGTGCTGTAATAGTAATATTTTTGTGAAGGGGGCTGCAGAGCAACCAAACCATGAAAATAAGTCAAAGTCAGGACTTCAGGAGGCTTGACTATAGGCTTTATTTGTCAAAGTTGTTGTCCTCTGCAGACAGTTCCAATCCTGTCCTCTGATGCCAGAGCGACTGCAGAGAGGGGTGATGATGGTGCGCTTTAGGGATGGTATGTTTAAGCTCACTGCAGCAGCCCACTCAATTCTTTCCCACATGCTGCGTTTGTCACTTTTGCCAAACATGATTTGTTGTCTGTAAGTACATAGAGTGCTCTGTGAGGTTCTTTCTGTTTTACATGAACATCTGCCTCAGGGGGGCAACACATTACAATGATAAATCCCATGTTTGACTTTCTAATAAGAGGTGCCTACACCATTCAAAACCCACAGTTCTTCTTTACGTTGAATTTAAGTGTCACATTTAATTGTTTAGTGTTTTAACCAAGGCTATAGCATGCACACCTGTATTATGCCTTTTGTCAAACATGTAATTATTGATTTAAATGGTTGCATATCTAAGTATGCATATGTCATATATCCCTGTAATTGTTAAATGCTAACCTTAAGGGTCTGCTGATAAAGGACTCTCTAGCTGTTTAGAATTAACCCCCTTCTGTCCTATAGTCTTCTAATTTAGATATGCGTTGTACTAACAGAGGTAGCACTAAAACTAACAATGTCATAAATTTTTCTTGCTAATGTGGCAGGCGTAAAGGGGGCATTTTGGCGGGCGGGGTGAGGGTCTGGTGAATTGAGAGCAACGATGATGAGATTTGGTCGCCTAGACCTAGCAATGAACTTGATTAAACTAATCTCATCTCTATCAAACCATCACTCCGATCCCCCTTTGTCCCATTATTCATGGCAATGGGATAATTACAGCAAAAAGCAAAGGGGCCAGATGGATAGTGCTGTGACATGGGGGCCCTCAGACCCTGGGCTATATGCCTCCACAACTATGTGGCCTGTTCATTCTAACGCTGATTAATTATGGTCAATAGGATGGTTCACATCTGTCATTCTCAGTAAGTAGAATGGAAAGATTTTACTTTAAGATGATAACAGATGTATAAAGTATGTAGCTACAATAGGATTGAATGAAAGCATTTTAATTCATAGAGAAGCACTATTGTAAGGACAAAATTATATTATAATTACTGTATATTGTGTTATTTGTATTGTTAAATACTTTCTTCCTTAGGGATTTGATCATGATGATGGAGTGAAGGAGTTTCCTCAACCGTTAGACACCAGGTTCCAACTCACTTCCTTCTCTTTTGGCTTCCACTCGTTTTTTGTCAAGAAATATTTTTTTTACCCCAGCAGAGGAGGTAATATTTTCAACGGCGTTCATTTGTTTGCTTGTCTGTTAGCAGGATTACGTGTAAAGTACTTTGACCGAATTTTAACCAAAGAACGACTTCATGCATGGTTGAATTCGAAACTGTAAATCCAGCCCCCCACTCTGATAATCCCTCCCAGTCTCCTCCTCTGGAAGTGCACAAAGTCGCACACAAGCACTGAACGTGCACACGCATAGGTTGACAGTCTGAAGTTGTATCCAAGCATCTCGTAGTTCGTATTTTGTTGCCGAAAATAAATGACATCGTCACAGGTACGTGTTAGCACCGTGCACACGCTTCACTATATGTCAGGGCAGCCAATGAGGGTTGACTGCCAAGATTTTGTCTAGTTTTATTAACTAAAATACTTAATTATAAGGCACAGACAGCATGCAGATGTACGATTTTTTTTTCAGAAATGATTACTTTTACGATATACTATATGATGATATTAAGAATCTTTTTTTAAATTAAAGAGAATAATTTGAGTACCCCAGCTTTATCTAATTTTTTTTTTTTTTCTTTTCGAAATACTAATACTAAAGAGGGGTAAAATACGGGAGTTTCCCGGCTAAAACGGGATACTTGACAGGTATGAGTTGTGCACACAATGCACAAAGAGTGTAAAGAAAGCTGTTGTACAGGTAACATCGGCTCAGTGTGCTTTGTTTATTTAGTACAGGTAGTCTGGTAAATGTTCTGTCTGTCTAAACTAGCTTGAGTCTTTGTTTTGAGTTTAATTAAACAAGTGTGTCACACCAATGAACACTTTGAACACAGACACACAAACACACAAACACACCCCAAAGACACTCCTGAGGGGATAACAGCGAGTGATGAAGAGTCATTAGCAATAGAAACGCAGCCATTGTAATTATCTCCTGAAGTGGTGTGTGGTGTCACTGAGCTCTGCCCTGCCTCGGTCAGAGCCATGTGGCCCTCAGTGCTTGTCTGCAGGTTGTTTTTTATTGGCACACTGATTAGGCTCCATCTTCTTCTTCTTCTTCTTTTTTTGGCAGCCCCAAGGATATTTTGCAGCAGTTCAACTCGTTCCCCTAGGACTGTAATATCTATAGCGACAGAAAACTGACCAAACTGCTCAAATCTACCAAGAGTGTTTGGCTGTGCTGATTTTTTTTTTTTAGTTGTATCTTTATATTCTAGGTTAAATACTAAACATATATAAAAAAAGGTTGGAAATTCTTTATTTAGCTTTAAATGGTAACTGTGAAATTCAGTGGTTGTCAATTTTTTTTTTGGCTCAAGTCCCCGTTTGTCCGACTACAACATTTTGCTGAGGAAATTATTTAAAAGCAACTATAGAGCATTATAATGGAATGAAAGAGTGATAACAGACATTTTAAAGGATCTCATTTTGTAAATAAGTGGAAAGAAACAGTATTTAGTGCAGTGGTTCTCAACCTTTTTTGGATCGTGACCCCATTTTGATATCAAGAATTTCTGGCATTCAAAGAAGCGTTGCCATTTTTAATACATTGAAAACCTGGAGAGAATGTAGTATGGTGGGAATATGTGTACAACAATGTGCTCCCCTATTCATCAAAATTATGACATACCAAGGCATTCCACATTAACTGGTATAAGTGAATGGACAAATCAGGACATAAAACAATTTAGAGGCCTTTTTAAAGAAAACATGCAGTTTAAATAATTTAGTTACTTAAGGTCTGAATACGATATTTCTAATAAAGAGTTCTTAAAATTCTTACAAATTCATAGTATTGTCCACTCACTTATAGAAACAAATAAACTGCGAAAAGAACTTCTGGAAATCGAAGATCTTTTACTAACTTGGAACACAATCAAGGGAAAGATCAGTGAATTTTATTAAGATTCATGCAAAAGAAGGAAAGTCATCATTCCAGTTGTTAAAGAAAACTTCGCAGTTACGAGCAATAAATTTAAAGAAGCAAATTTTAAATTTGTCTATAAACTGTACCTTACACCAGTAAAATGAGCAACATTTCAAAAGACATTTCTGTAAAGTGCCCTCGATGCAAAGTGGTGGATGGAACATTTCTGCATATGTTTTGGGAATGTGAGCGTTTGAAAACTTTCTGGAGCTCAATTCATTCATTTACGCAAAACATACTAAAAGTCTTTGATATGAAACCTAACCTATATTTGCTAAATTATACACAAGCTCTCCATTTGGACAGGAGGAAATGTAGACTATTAATTATAATAACATACTTTACAAAGAAATGTATACTTTTAATCTGGAAGGATGACTCTCCTCCAATTTTTAAGACATTTCTGTCCCAAATATCAATTTTTTTACCAATGGAGAAACTACCTTTTGAAAAATATAGACAGGGTGAAAGTTTTCAAAATGTATTCAATTCAACTTTATTTATATAGCGCAAAATACAACAAAGTCATCTCAAAGCGCTGAGCAAAATATAAAGTCCATAGTAAGAAAGAAAGAACCCAACAAGATCCACATGAACAAGCATTTAGCGACGGTGGAAAGAAAAAAAAAAAACTCCCTCTTTTTTATAGGAAGTAATCTCAAGCGGAACCAGGTTCAGAGGTGGCATCCATCAGCTTTGACTGGTTGTGGTTAGTGAACAGTAGGACAAACAGTCTAGTTGAGCCGCGAACCATTGATCACAAACCGCCAGCTCCAGCATAAAGACACCAGAAACAGAAAAGAGAGCAGAGGGCGAGGAGAAAGTACAGACTTCAGGAAAAACTATATATATATTATATATATGGTGGACATCAGTGTAAATGGTGTGAAGAAGTGTGAGCAGTATGTTGGGTGATGCAACGAGTAACAGAAATGGGAGGTTGTCTACAACCTGGCACAACTGTGACTGACTGGACATCATCCTATTGCAGCCCATTAGAACTATGTGTAGATGTTTGAATATAATGCTGGTATTCTACTATATAATATTAGTTCTTAGTTCCTATATTTAGGTTTAGGGCTTTTGTGCTAGTGGTTAGGTTAAGGCTATTTTACGGAATATGCTTTAGTATATAAGTAGGTTTGAGTTTACTTTTAAAGGTGGAGAGAGTTGCAGCCTCCCGTACTAAGACTGGGAGCTGGTTCCAAAGGTGAGGAGCCTGGTAGCTGAATGCTCTGCCTTCTGTTCTACTTCTAGACACTTTAGGAACTTCTAGGAGACCAGCAAACTGAGAGCGGAGTGGGCACTAACATGTCTTTAAGATACACAGGAGCTTGATCATGTAGCGCTTTGTATATTAACAGGAAGATTTTAAACTATTCTAGATTTTACAGGAAGCCAATGAAGCGAAGCCAATACTGGAGAAATATGCTCTCCCCTGTTAGTACCTGTTAGTATTCTAGCTGCAGCATTTTGAATTAAGTGGAGACTTTTTAGTGAGTTACTAGGACATCCTGAAAGTAGGGAGTTACAATAATCTAATCTAGATGTAACAAATGCCTGGATTAGTTTTTCAGTCGAGGATGAGAAAGTTACAGCTCATCCATAATGTGATGTCTTTAAGACAAGCCTGGAGTTTTATTAACTGAGTTTCATCGAGAGATAAAGCTGTGTGTCATCTGCATATCAATGGAAAATTATATTATGTTTTCTGATGATGTTACCTAGTGGAAGCATATATAATGTAAAGAGTGTTGGTCCTGAAACTGAATCTTGTGGAACTCCATGATTAACTCTGGCGCGCACTGAGGAGAGATTATTAACATGAACAAAGTGGGTCTGATTGATAGGATTTAAACCAACCCAGTGCTGTTTCTTTAATCCCAAAAAATGCTTTCCAGTCTCTGCAGCAATAAATGATGATCTACTGTATCGGAAGCTGCACTGACATCTAAGAGAACATTAGCTGAGACCAACACTCTGTCTGAGGCTAAGAGGAGATCATTGGTCACTTTTACTATGGCAGTCTCTGTGCTGTGATGGGAGAGTCTGGCTACAGTGTTGAATAGAAACCAAGGATTGTTTTTGTTTTCCTCTATTAAAGTTGAATAATAAGAGATTCTAGCTTTGAGGAGAGCTTTTTTTATAAGCCAACAAACTTTCTCTCCAGGCGATATGAACTTCTACCATGTTTGAGGAGAGCCACTTCCTTTCTAATTTTCACGATGTCTGTTAAAAGACGCAATTCAGATTTATTACTATTATTATTATTGTTATTATTCATTTAGATTAATATACATCTAAATCTTGCATTAGGATGTTTATTCACCTAAATGCAAGTGAGCTTTTAGATGAATGTACAATGGCCAATAAGGTAAAATTTACACCAAATGCCTTGCATATTGATAACACAAACTTTAATAAGTTATAGAAATAATAAGAAAATGTGTTTCAAGATTTCCTTCATGCACAAAAACAATCAACCCATGACTAGATTTTTCTTGGATCATGTCCTAAGTAAATGAAAATGTCTTACAAGCACTCCTTTTAACAGCCTCGTCCTTTCTTTCACTTTTCTCTGTCAAACCACACTAATCCTGATTTACACAGTTTAAAACCTCGGCCATATCCCTTACCTTCCAAGGAGATAGGGTAATTAAATTGGTACTTTTTACAAGTCGTTCTCAATAAATCTGAATAAATTAACAAGGCATTACTAAGACTGCTACATTAAATTTGCATAGTGTGTTTAATGAATATGCAACTGCAAGTGAAAAGGTCTGCTACTGTGAACTCTTGAAATTAGCATAACTACTTCCAGCATGTTTCTTAAATAATGCTCTCATTTGCACATCACTGAGTTAGCTAATTCTAACTTCAGTCAGTGTGGCCTCATAATTAAGACTCTTGCCTTTAATATTTAATGAAGTTTACGTTACATCAATCCTGACAGTAATGAGAGGGACATGGAAACAAAAAGGCTGCTAATAATTAAATTCGCTAACCAGTTTAAGGCACAGTAATTCCCGAGGAGAAATTATATGACTAATTATTAATTTGATATTCATACCATTGCACTGAACGATTGCTTGTCCTGCTGCTGCCAGTTATGCTGAAATGCAAAATGTCTTTTCACTGCCCTCCACGGCTATTGAGAATCAAAAGGGTTTTAGTGCACAATTAATCATGTTGACATTCACGATTAAATGCTTTTTATTGGCCCCGATTTATTAGGCCTCATTACCTGAGTTGGTTTAAGGCCTGCTCAGGTCTGTCAGTACGAAGCACACATAAACAGTGTAATGATTGAATAACACTGCTCTGGTCACTTGGAGGCAGTTCACTCTTGGACCTCACTTTCAGAAACAAAACATGTGTGAGATAAAATATATTTCTAATAGCATCTGCCTCATGCGTTGATCAAACCCAGCATTGCTAACCCCAAAAGCACATTAGGTTCAAAACAAGATCACAGAGCTAATAAAACAATGGCCTGGCTTGATGTATCACCTTCAATAAATCTTGTTTCAAAAAGTATTGAAAATTGTTTTTAAAAAAACTTTTTGTCAACTTATAAACTTTAACAAATGTTCTGTGTCACCTACTAGGGCAACAAAAAAATGATTGTCTGATCCGAGAGTCACATGATCAACATTCATGTTAACTATTAGAAAAATGACCAATCTGAGCATTAACACAGGAAAGCACAAAGGCTTTTGTCTGTTATTGTGGTCATTTTTTGTCTCATTGTTGTCATGTTATGGGTTTTTGTAGTTGTTGAGTACTTTTCTCTTCATTTATGCAGCGTTTTTTTTAAAAATTGTTTTCTGTATTTCTGTTGTCATTTTGTGTGGGTTTTTTGTCATTTCGTGAATTTTTCTGTTGTTCTGTGTGTTATTAGGCATTGTGTGTATTTCCTGTTGTCATTTTTCTCTTTTCTGTTTTTTGTGTGTTTACTTTTGGGGTGAAACAAAATTAGAGTGGGGCCCGCATTGGCTATTATAAACCGTCTGTTTTTGGCCAGCACGCCTTATGTTGTAAACCACTGGTCCATGCATCGTTGACATTAGACATACAATGCTGTTTTCCTTTCAGTCAAAACTGGTTTATTTCATGAGTAACAAGCCATCAAAGAGGATTTTACATATAACTGCTCAGCTTACAAATGTTTTTTTTTACTATTTTTGTGGTCATTTTTTGTCTCATTGTTGTGGTTTTTTGTCATTTTGTGGGTTTTTGTAGTTGTTTTGAGCATTTATGCAGCACTTTTTTTATTATTGTTTTCTGTATTTCTGTTGTCATTTTGTGTTTTTTTTTTTAATGTCATTTTGTGAATTGTACTGCCATTATGGGTTTCCTGTTGTTTTGTATATCAGTAATGTGTATTTTTGTTGTCATTCATATATTTTTCTCTTATTTTCAGTTTTTTGTTGTGATTTTGTGTATTCTTGGAGTTATTTTGTGTATTTTTTGTTTTTGTTGAAGTCAGTTTGTATTTTTTTATTTATTTTTTGATTTGGTCCTTTGGCCGCTAGTTGCCTACATCTGCCTTTGACTATTATAAACCGTCTGTATTTGGCCAGCACGCCTTATGTTGTAAACCACTGGTCCCATTTTTGACATTAGACGTGACGTTGTCTTCTTTTCAGTCAGAACTGGTTTATTCTTTCACGAGTAACAAGTTATCAAAGAGGATGTCACATGTAACTGATCAGGTTTCAGACAAAAAGGGTTTGAGACAAATAAAAGATATTTAAAAAAAAAAAAAACATAGATATGATTTGACAATTTTGTGTACTCTGTTTATATATTAGTTTTCCTCATATCAAAGATTAATTGTGCATTTTGTTTGTTTGTTAGCCTTTGTTTTAAATGGTTTGTGTTTACTGAAAGGGGCGGAGCCAGGGTTGGGGTCAATTATAATTGTAATTGCGTAATTGATAATTCATTACAAATATGGCGTAGTTATAATTGTAATTTAAAAAAAACTGTTGCTGTTGTAATTGTAATTGAGTTCAGATCATTTACTTTGTAACTGTTGAAAATTGTCAATTATAATTTAACGCAACATTTGGGAACCATGTTACAGTTCTATGTACAGTTTTACACATATGTATTTAACAATTTTTAAAATATGTTTCATATCAAGCTTTCCCACATTTTACCATTTAAAAATAAATAAATAAATAAATAAATAAATAAATAAATAAATAAATAAATAAATAAATAAATAAATAAATAATCGAGGGGTATACTGACACAAAAAAGGCACAGATGCCCTCACCAGAAATATTACAACCCACAATATACGAGGAAAGAATAGACGATGGATATTTGTTTTAAGTGTATTTTACAGCTGATTTAGGACCTTTTATCATTAGAGATGCTAACAGAAAGCTAACATAAGAGGAAGGTTAACTTTCATTGGGTTATTTATTTCAGACTCATTAATAGTGATTAATTGTAATTGAACTACTTTAGTAATTGAGATCGTAAGTGTAATTGACTTTCTGAGGATAGAAAATAATTGTAAATTATTTGTTATTAGAAAAAATTCTGGTCACTGTAATCATATGTGAATTGTAATTGAAAATGTAATTGTAACTGAAAAATGTAATTGACCCCAATCCTGGGCGGCGCTCTTATACAAGCACTTTGGGCGTTGTTCTCTCCTTGCACCTTAAATATTGTTTTTTTTTTTTTTTAATGTGTGATAAATAAATGAAATGAAATATTTTTTATGTTTTTGGAAGAATTGGTAGCCGGGTGATATTGTTGGAGTTGTTTTACATCATAAGTATTCCTCAGCAGCTCTGATTATCCCAGGTAACATGATGATGGCCTCTCATGCTGAAAGTTAATTATTTAGGATTGTAATAGCTTTGATTTAGACGGGGGAACTGAACAATTCCTATCTGATAACTGCTAATACCGTCGGTTGCCGTGACCAATACAGATTTCTTTTTGGGAATATGCAGCGGTACTTGACATTTCATTGGATTGTTCCTGTTCTTTTTCATTAGTGGGCTGTAATAACATAAACCTCAACTCTAGATTAAATTTGCTTGATAGGAATGTAATAGCATTCTTTTGTGTGAATGCGATGGGTGTATATTACCTGTCTGTGATTCGAACGCCTCGTCACATCTGAAGTACTTGCTCATGAGCGGGTCAGAGTCAACAACATTATTTTCAAGTGCGAACCCTTGAGGGTCTAATCAACATAGTTCATCAGTTCCATCACTGCTCTCCGTCACAAATAAATTATCTCATATATCAGCAGCAGTCTCTTTAAGGGCACTTAACAGGATTTCTCAAACATAAATACATATTTTTACTCTGCACATTAGCAGCACGTTCCAAGGTCCCCACGAGCCACCAGCGAGACTGTTTCCTCACAGCGAATAACGATGCAGTCTATTCTCTGCCCTGGCCCATGAGCATGGGCTTTTATAGACATGCAAATATTCAATCTTCACCCTAATTATTGAGACAGAATCCTTAATGCAAGGTTGATCCAGGCATATCTAAAGAAACTTTACAGAATATAACCCAACTAAACCTCTAGTATTATATATGATCTTTTAATAGCTTGCAATTAAAAGTCACTACCCTTTAATGAGAGAAACGTGTTTTGCTGCTGTACTTTTCTCTATTTAGATGGTTAATGGGTGATAATCTATCCCTTTGGGATGTAATTCAACATGTTTAAAATGTTGTCCAATGCAAACGTTTTAAGCTGCCATCATTTATGAGCTCTTAAACAACAGCCCCAGATCTCAAAGAAGGAGTTATTTACCTTGAAACTCAAATTATGAATGAAAACAACACTTTGAAATTAAAGGTGTCTCCTTTTAGAACTCCTATTAGTTCAAGTTTGTTCCATAATTAAAAACATAACCAAAAAAAATAACTGAAACTTACATGTGTAAATTCAAATTTTTTCTAACATTGAAGCGCAAGACATTTTGGTTGGTTATTATTCCGTTTACCCTTTATTGTTTATTTTGCACGTTATAAATACCGCTAGCCACTAACGGCAGCCATCAACACGGAGGTTGATCACAAGAAACGAGGAGCACCAGTAGATTCATTACACCACCTCTGGTTCCTTTAATCACATATCATGTGCATGCTTTTTGTAACATCCATTTTTTGTTTTGATTTATTAATGTATTAATAACGTTTCAATTCACCAGTTCATCAGTATTGTGACTTATTGCTTCACTTTCCCATCCCGAAGTAAAAGTTCGTCTGTGTGTACCCTCCGTGTGGTGAGATTAAAACATGAAACTCTCATCACAGTTTCCCCGTAAATATCCAAACATCACACAAACAGAACAAGATATGATTTTAAAACAGAAAAACGCTGTTATCTGGTAAAACCACACCGTTTATTTTTTATTCTGATTTGGTTTTAAAACGGAATAACCAAAGAAGAAACGGTACAGGGACTGTTATTAGTGGTTGAACTTGCTTAACCAGATTTTTTTAAAATTACATATGTCTTCAAAAGGTTGTTCTCATAAATCATCTGATATGGATTTCCTCACAAACAAATGTCAAAAGTAGAAACTGCCGTTGGAAAGTTTGTTATTGACTCAATCATTGACAAATGGGTTATTGGCAAATGGTCATGTGATTTCAACTTTGGTAAGGTTTGGCACATTGCATTGTGGGATGTGGACGGAGTTCCATAAAATTATACACAGAGTTCCTCTCTTTCTTTTTACTCCATCATAACTTCATAATTATCAAATTAGAAGATAGTGATTCACATCATTTCTTTTCTGGTTCACATACATGCATGTTTTTCTATGCACATTATCCACACGTTACAAGGTCCCCAGCCACCAGTGAGACTGTTTCCTCACAGCGATGGTCTCGGAATAACAATGTAGTCTATTCTCTGCCCTGGCCCATGAGCATGGGCTTTTATGAACTCGCAAATATTCAATCTTCACCCTAATTAATGAGACAGAATCCTTTTAGCGAGGTTGATCCTGCGCACCCTTTGATTAGCCGTGGATTAGCAGGACCTCCATGTTTTGCTCGCTGCACCAGTGATTGAAGCGCAGGTTAGCTCCCCTTTTATTTAAAAAAATGAATTAGTGCCTGGAAATGTGTCATGCTTATTACCTTTCAGCAGGAGGCACATTGAGCTGGTCAACAATGAGGAGCAGTTCAAAGCAGAGCGTGCAGCAATTCTCCTTTAAAGCTTCTGGTGATTTACTGCCATGCTTATTTGTACTTAGCAATGCAAATTTCTGGCTTACGGTGACATATATCACACACCAATTAAAACCTATCAATAAAAGTGGCACTTGGTGATTAGTCTTTGTGTTAGTCACTGGTGAGTAACGGACTAAAACAGTGTAATGACGGGAGATACTAAAGCCCGGAAACATACCAGAGACAGAGTAAATGCGTCCCCGTACTACATGCACAGGCTGTGATATCACAAAGTTCATCATTGTACCAGTTGTTAGAGCTAATATCTTTGCCAAGGCAAGGCAAATTTATTTGTATAGCGCATTTCATACTCAAGGCAACTCAATGTGCTTTACATGATAAAACATTCAATTGTTTAAAATCAATAAGAACATTTAAAATCATCAGTAAAATTAATTAAAATCATCAATAAAATCATTTAAAATCATCAGTAAAATCAATTAAAATCATCAGTAAAATCATCATTACATCAACAACATGACCAAAAATCTCTCTCTCAATCATATGCAGTAGAGAAAAAAAGTGCCTTTAACTTTGATTTAAAAATGTTCACATTAGATGGTGACTTCAGCTCTGCTGGCAGTTTGTTCCACTTCTTTGCAGCATAACAACTAAAAGCAGCATCACCATGTTTACTGTGAGCTCTGGGCTCCACTATCTGACCAGTGTCCATAGATCTGAGAGACCTGCTGGGTTCATACCTGACTAACATCTCACTGATGTATTCTGGACCAAACCCATTCACAGATTTATACACCAGCAGCAGAACTTTAAAGTCTATTCTGAGGCTGACTGGGAGCCAGTGTAAAGACTTGAGCAAATATTTATTCCTGGTTATTGTTTTCCAGAGTTTTATTGGGCTTTATTTACCAGCGTTTAGTTGCTACTGCCTGGAAACACATGGAAACCAGTTGGATTTTATATTATTTTTTGATTTTTTTGATTGTTATTATTTAAAAGGTTACCTCATTCAGATGTAGCCTACGTATACACTCATAACAGGAACTATGCACAATGATAAAATAGTATTTATAAACTTGTAAATATGCAATAAGAACAACTCGACAGTGAATAATAACCAGAGATAATAATTGCTCCGTGGTAAAGATGGTGGCTCTAACAACTGGTACAATTATAAACTTGTTGATATTACAGCCTGTGCTGCAGTACGGGGCAGAATTTACTCTATCTCTGGTATGATATGTCACCGAAATGTTTCTGGATGTTTCCGGGTTTTAGTTTAACCCTGTGATGGCTGCTGTAAAGTACAAACAGTGAGTGGTGGCATTTAAACAAAGGACGGATTCTCATCAACAAAATGTGAGCCGACTCACATTATTTAGCTTCTTTTTATTTTTTTTATATCAGGTGCTCTTAATTTGTTTTTCGACATCTTCGAGAAGTGTTTGCAAAGTTAACAAACTAAATAACTTTTCTCCCCGTTGGGTGTCTCCATGAAGCATTCGCCATGTGTTTTTGTTTACGTGTATTGTTATTGTGTCGTGTGCTGTTCTGGTCTTTGGCTTCATTACACGTCCATGGAGACCAAACATTTCCCTCACGTATAACATGAAAGACAGAACAAAATGCCCCTCATTTGGTCCCAGTTGGTTAAGTGTGTGTTCTGATCACTGCCAAGGTCTGGATGAACATGAGCCACACAAAGGGCCGTGCATGCCTTTCAACCACACACACCGCTCACAATAAAAAGGGATTTGCCTCAGTTTGGCGTCTTACGCGCTAACCCCCAGGGACAGGCATGGTGGCGCTGATGCAGACCAAACGTCATCATTTTCAGAGCTGATCCCTGATTTCAAAGCCCTAATTTAGTCTTTGTTATTCTACAAAGTGCACACTTACGTTTTCATTATTTTAACTCTCTTACAATTAGATGACCCGACTCAAATTAGGTCATCAAAATATCACACATTAGAGCAGGGCTGTCAAAGTGATTTTAGTTCAAGGGCCTGTTTGATTTTGTGGGGAAAAACATCATTTTCCACATTATAGTGCCCTCTTTTGCACTTTATGTATAAATAATATGTAAAGTATGTAAGACACCAACAATATCTAAGCAATAAGTGAAAAATATGAAGGATCTTCACTTTAAATGCCCTTGATTTTATTCAAATAACTAGAATATTTGCATTTCCTGAAGAAAATTCAAATGAGAATGCAGGCGTTAGCCTACGTCGCACTGCATTAGCTTAGCATTAGCATACATTTGTATTATTATTAGCTAGCACTAGCATTAACATTGGTTAGCATTTGCTAGCATTTACACAAACTTAGCATTAGCACCTACCTGAAATTAGCATTAGCCTAACATTAACACTAACCTAGCATTAGCCTAAAATTAGCATTAACATTAGCCTAGCATTAGCATTGACATAGCATTAGCCTAACGCTAGCATTATCCTAACGCTAGCATTATCCTAGCATTAGTGTTAGCCTAGCATTAGCTTAACCTTAGCATTAGCATTACCTTAGCATTAGCTGAAAATTAGCAATAAGGTTGAACAATGTGTAAAAAGGTTAAATGTGTTGAAGGTAGTAGATGAACATGTTGAATGGTCAAAATCGGTTGAAGAATGAGGGCCCAATGAGAGCCGGAGATTGGCCCCGCAGACCCCCGTGACCCTGAAAAAACAGGAATAAGTGGGTCTGAAAATGGATGGATGGATGGTTGAAGAATGGCTGGGCATGAAGAGCTTGAATTTTTAATAGAAATGAATGGAAGAAAAAAAATGTAATAAGTCAAAAAGTTTAAAAGTTACAAATTATGAAAGCGATAGCATAAACCTGGGGAACTTTCTGAAATTTTTGATAGCTTATTTATATGGTGTAGGAGGAGTTAACGCAGGCGGAAGTATAAACAGAAAACATTACTGAGGATGTGCCCTGTCCAGGGTGTACCCCCGCCCAGCGCCCTATATGAGAGCCGGAGATTGGCACCGGCAGACCCCCGCTACCCTGTTAAACGGGAATAAGCGGGTATGAAGATGGATAACATTACTGAGGATGACTCTTGCATCTCAACTAATAATACTATTTTTAAGCCATTTTGTGAAATATTATGACTATTGCAGAATTTAGAAAAGATTTTTAGTTCTTTCAACAATTTGCAATAAAAAATGACTGCTATCATGTTATATAAATATGGGAAAACTGTGTCCTGCAAATACTGTGTAATTACAATACATTTGTGTATTTGGAGGTACTGCGATATCTACCAACGGATTAGATAGTAATTTACACAATAATTCATGTTTACTCTGTCATTTTTACTTTCTTAGATGCTCTACAGGGCCAGGATTTGGCCCCCGGGCTGTGAGTTTGACATGTGTGCATTCGAATATTAGATATTAGTGTTTCTATGTGGTACTTTGAAACTGTATTTACTTGCATTGTAACTGACAGCCCATGTTTAAAAATGCAACTAAATCTATTTGCATGCTGATGCTAATGGATGCTAAAGTGCTAGTGTGTCCAGAAGACTAAAATCAAAATTCAAACCCTATTCTAACATTGCTTATACCGTCACACAAACAAAGACCTTAAATCAACAGTATAGCGCAGAAAATAGGCAACTGGTGGCCCGGGAGCCACATGCGGTCCCCAAAGTAGACGTACAAAATGACAGAAAAATACGAACAACAAGAATACATTAAGAAATACATATAATTACAACAATACAAAATACAGTTAGACGAGGGAAAACACTCCAAAAACACTCAAAACTACAACAGTAATACACAAAATTATACAGAAAAATATACAAAATTACAGAAAATGACAAAAGTGCACAAAAAGATTAAAAAAAACAAAAAAAACACAGTACTACAAACAAGCAAAACGACAACAGAAATACACAAAAATGACTCCAAAAAACCCCACAAAAACACAAAATGACAGCACAAATACACAATATGACGCCATAAATTATATATGTTTTACAGGAATGCACAAAATGCCTCATATTGAGCAAGACAACAACAAACACACACAGAATGACAGAAAAACACACAATTACTATAAAAACTATTTAACGCTAATGGTCATTATTCTAAATGCTGACATGAATGAGCTGTGATTAAAGTTGCCTACCTCTGGTATATGGCCTTTATTTGTATTCTGTCAAAATGTTCCCTTTATGTCCACTGAAGTGACAGGATAGTGTCATCAGTCAAGTGAAGGTTTAAATAAAACAACAGTCACTGTATTCAACCATCCACCATAACAGCCACAAGACTAACAGACGGGTGAGAGGTTAAACACACAACTCTGACCTCCAACTGTTGTAATTTGACTTGAAGTGACCTCGTGTATCGATCCATTTCCAGCTTCTCAGTAAACGTGCGACCGCCTATGGGTCAGGAGGACGCACCAGCAGTTAAATGGCACAAAAACATTCCAGGAAAGTGTAGGGATAAGATTTTAAACCCATCACCTCCCCACCCTTTAAACTCAGTGACTTCATTAATATTTCTTCATCCTATGATCTCCCTGTCTCATTGTGAATACGTGCTTATCCATCTCAAAGCCCTGCTTCTCATTTTTACCCCCTTTTGTGTGAGATTGACCCTTGTTAATTCATACCTCTTTTTTTTTTTTTTTTAAAGCATAAAAGCCCTTTTATCTTTCTTCTCCATAAAAGTTCACTCGTTGAGTGTTTTTGTTCATATATTATGATCTTGTGTTACTTAATATTTTATTATTATCTCATTTGCCACATTACATACAGGGAATCTATGATTATATGGAACTGGAATAAATATTAAAGTATGGTATTCTGCATTTTCTTTAAAACATTGATCTGGAGTCTATCATATTGTTATTCTGGTTTTTTCCCCTCTCCTCTGTTCTTTCATCCATTTGCATGATTTCCAACATCAACACCTCCCCTTTTTCCTTTGTATCTATCATCTGGCTGCGTATTGTGTGTAGTGTAATGGGATGATTTGTTGTTACAGAATCATCTGTCACCAGGAGCCAAATGATGGAATGAGAGGGAAATCGGGAGTGTCTTATCAGAGAAGAATATTGCTGAGAGGGGGGTGGGGTGGGGTGGGGTGGGTGGTCCAGGGGTCAGGGGCCTCGTCTTGGTTACAGTCGACAACACAAACATGGACCTCAGGTAGTGTGGACTCATCAGTCCTGCCGTTTCTCACCATATGGAGTCAATGATGTGGGACTGCTCACATACACACACCCTCACACGTGCACACAGACATATGCTTGTGTAGCATCTCATTATGATAAATTACATAGGATAGATAGATAGATAGATACTGTAGAGATAGATAGATAGATAGATATATTGATTTATGTACAGTATATATAGTCTAGTCTGTCCATTCATGCCCGTATATATACATACATGAACATATATACACACTTGTATAAACAAATGCATATGTGTGTATATGGATATATGTAAAACACTATACATAACCTTTTCTTCTTTAATAACACAATTGTAAATTTTGTTCTACATATACTGTATATAGTGAAACTCTATTTATTTTATTTTATTGTTTTACACAACACAAATTTTGCATATATATATATTCGTTTTGTGTGTTCATTGTTCTATGTCACACTTGCTTTGACAATGAAAACTTGTTTCCCATGCCATTAAAGCTGTTTGAATTAAATTGAATAGATAGATAAAGACCCTAAAATACTGAAATGCGATTTTATAAATATTATAGTTACATTTAAAATGTTAGAAATTAGTACGAAAAATAGTAAAAACAAAAAAAGTAGAATAATTTTAAAAATGTATTCAATTCAGTTCAACTTTATTTATATAGCGTAAACTACAACAGTCATCCCAAAGTGCTATCAAAATCTAAAATTCTTCAGAATTTTTTTTTTTTTTAAACAACAAATCTACGTGAACATGCATCAGCTACAGTATAAATGCAGCAAGTTCATATGTCTTTTTTTATATAATATGTTAAAGTTTCAATTATTTCGACAACTATTTCAGGAAATTTGCTTATAATCTCTTGACATATTTCTGAACAAATGAAACAATGTTATTTTTTTTTTGTTTGTTTGTTTGTCTTGCTTTGTGTTCAACTAATGAAAATATTGCTGGACAAATTGAATTAGATTGTTCCCGCCTCTGCACCAATTGAGATATCTGTTAGAGATGATGTGGCGTATAATGAAGGCCTAATTTATGTAATCAGACCATTAGGCATAATCCGAGCATATGTTGGGAATGCCCTGAGGTCTTCTTTCAGGTACTCCCTCTGATGTCACAGCTAATGGACTGGGGCCGCCAGCATGACTCTAATCCTCGTTTGATATGATAACCAGCAAACATATTTATGAGGCCATACCACTAACTGAGAGCTTTGTGCACATATTTAGCTTTTATTTTTCTTTTCTTCTTCCTTTGCTCAGAATTCTGGACCTGCCAATTGTCCTCCCGTTGTCACGTGCTGCAGCTAAATTCACCATCAAGCAGGATGTTGAGAGAGCACTCTGCTAATTAATTGTCATTCTGCTGAATATTCATATACCTCATCATCAACGCGTCCTTAATTGCACCGTAAAACACATCTCTGGGGGCTGAAATCACCGCGGACTTAATTAAAGGCCCATTGGATGAGTTGGAGACAACACAAACCCCTACCCATGCCCGCCTGTTTGTGGCACCGACCGTGCGTTTTTACGCATGGGTCAGCGCGGCCACGCACGCACGCACGCACCAAAAATGCCTTTTACGTCATCTGCGTGAGGCGCACGTGGGACTGACTGCTGGATTGGAAAATTGCAGCAAATTTCCGATCATTCACTGGGATGAAAACGCAAAGTGAGCACCTGCACCTCCGGCGATTATGTGTTTATTTATCAATTTGTTGGTGACACACACACGCACACACACACACACACACACACACACGTGCGCACCCCTTGCAGCCCAATAAATGACCCTATATTTTATGAGGACCGCTTGAAATATATTGCCCACATATTTTATGGTTTAAATGCGCATGATTATATTTCTTTACATCATGTAACATTTTAAACCAAGGTTTTTCAACCTTTGGGGTCGACACCCCATAAGGGGTCGCCTGGAAATAAAATGGGATCTCTTGAAATGTATAGTAAATGGTGAAAAAAATAATAATAATAATAATAATAATTAAATTAAATAAATAAGATTATAATTCTATTTATTTTTTTAAATTATTATTTTTCAAATACACATCACACACACAATAAATATCAAATAAACGTTGTAAAATATAAATCTAGTTCAAATAAAATGCAGTTCAAAAATATCTGAGCACTAATCATGGCTACTCTGTATTTCTAACACACTTTAATAAACATGATAAAATAAATGAATAAATAGTTCTAGAAAAAGAAAAATGTCTCTGGGGTCACCGGACATTTGTGATAATCAAAATGGGGTCACGACCCGAAAAAGGTTGGTGGGAACCTCTGTCTTAAACTATTTTATTTTCTTTCTTTCCCACATTTTTAAAGCTAAACGTTTATGTTTTTATTAAATATGATAAAAAAATAAAATAAATTATTCGATTTGATTGTTTAACATTTATACAGTATAAATATCAAACAGGATCCTGCACCTGTAAAACACAGAGAAGACACGGGATTAAAACTTGAAATCATTTCCAAATGCATATATTTAAAAACTTACATTTTCCTAATCCAAAACTTTGACATTGAATGTATTGAAGTGCGTTAGCAGTGCATGTGGGTCTGGGTGGCAGCAGATCTCAACTCGTTTCACTGTGACAATATTGTTTGGCTATCATTCGCTGCTTTAGGATGAATGGCATCGATCCTCTTTTAACAACATTTGTTTCCTATTGTGTGCGGGTTAGCAGCAGTGGAGGGCAGACGTGTGAAAGTGGCTGTTTGATTCTCTTTTTCATCCCCATGACCTCAGCTTTTGTGTCTCGTCACCCTGGGAACGTCACGCCTCACTACTCTACTTTAAGATGTTTCAGAAAGTGTCCTTTGTTTTCGATTCTCTCTCTCTTAAAAAAAAAAAAAAAAAAAAAACACACACAAAATTCAGCCCCCCTCCTCCTCCTATAAAGGATACTTCAGACTGAGGCACGGTTCACAAGTGCAATGCAATTTGGCTTATCCCAACCTTTGTTCGGCTCTCTCCAAATGACCAAACATAGTGCAGGCTTGATCTACTGCTGCTTGAACTCGGGAGTTTTGAGAGGTAAAAAAAAAAAAAAAAAAAAAAAATATCTATTCAGATTCAGAGTCATGGTGGTATTTTCAGTGTGTGCATTGGACAGGGGACAAAGGCTCTACCAATATCCCATAACCCTGGAGCTCAAAAAGCCACCACGTTTGTGCATGAGTGAGGAGTCAAAAAAAAAAAGAGACACCCCAAAACCTCTCCATGATGGTTAATATTAAAGAGGAATTACAATTACAACCTATAATACAATAAAAAATACATTTTTTTAATTAAAAAAACAAAAAACACCTAAAAGTTTGTTTTCCCTCTCAATAAGGTCGATTGTAAAAGTGCAGGTTATTGGGTCACACTAATGTTAATCTGACAGAGCTGCTAATTTAACTTTCCTTTGGAAACAAACAGGATGTCAGAAGATGTTTGACACCCGGTGCACTGTTGTCATTATCCGCGGTGTTTAAGGTGGGTCGACAGGGCCACTTCCTTTGGTTTAAAAAACAAAACAAAAAAAACCTTTTCAGATCAACGGTAATGCGTGATGACAGGTGTTAAAAGCCACTGCGGGAAAAGATTTGGAAAGTGTGAACCCCTTTTGGAATAAAAAAGAAAGAAAGAGAAAAGAATAATAATTAAATAAAAAAAAAGAAAAAAAAGAAATATATATAAAGGAGAATTTTATTCATACTTATACATCTCGTTTTTCCTGTGTTTCATCTTATTGTTTTCTTCTTTTTATTTAATAAAAAAAAAAAAAAAAAAAAAATCTCCGTTTGTCTGTTGTTGTTTTCTCTTCTACAATAATTTACTTATTTGTCTTTGAATGTGTGTTTTCCATTTGTTAAGCAGCCGGGACGATCTCTTGCCCCTGGTTTCTGGGTGAAAGTGAATCCGTGTCCCCCCGCAATGCGATTCTTTTCCTAATCCATCAGACTGGTGATGGGGTGCACTGTGGGTTTATGGGGGGAAATTAGCATAAATTATGAGTAAATCTGCGTGTGCGCGTGTGTGGTCCCGGGCATTGCAAACCCTTGAAGCGGAAAGGTGGCCCTGGCCAAAAGCTTGAATAGCAATAGCTCAAATAGGCTTCCCATTTGGTTTTCACATTCATATAATTGACTTATGGATATTTTATACAGTTTTCACCACACCATCGTCAAGGGTTTATTTGCATTTCTGAAGTACTTTTGTATCTTCTTTACATAAACACAATAGACCTGATTGCCTCATGAAGTTTCAGTTTGAACAGCATTGTTTGCATTGTGTTGATGTTTTTATATTGTCTACTTCCTTTTGCTTCAGCTGTGGATGAAATTAGTTAAGAAGAGAGAGAGATAAAAAAAAAAAAAAAAAAAAAACCCACAACAAAACAAGTCTGCTCATCAACAAACTTGCTGAAGGTGGATAATTTTTTTTCATGGCGTGTGCACATTTAAAATCAGCCCAACAGAATTTCTAAAAAATACAAATATTTATAATCATTCATTGTTTTATTTTATAAATTAAAATATTTATAATAAATATATATTTCATAAACGAATCATTATTTATATATGTTCAGATAAATTCCAAGTAACGCTGTTATTTTAAGTTGAAAGAAATAGTCTGAACGCATACCTTCACACTCTCGAGTGCCATCGCAGCAGAGCAATTCCGGTTACCGAGCCGTTTCGCTCCTTTTTCTGTCTTCACATGGAAATGGTTTCCATTGGCCCAAGGTGTCCATGTAAATAGGTGTAAATGAAACCACATTATGCCTGAATTCCACCCCCAGCCCCCCTCCTCCCATGGCAATTGTCATGTGATAGTGAAGAGGTGGCACATTAATGGAGCGCCTCTACAGGGGTCTTTTCTGCTCATGTCACTACATAAAACTATCAGATGGTTAGAGGAAGGCCATGGAGGCGTACACTTAGCCAGCCTCACCGAGGACCCAATGAAGTCCGTTCACCCTCTGTAAGATCTGAGCTGACTACTTACTTTGTAGCGGCGTAAAGGCGCACAGACGAGCTGTTTTTACGCACAGATTGGCTGTTTTACGCACGGTCTGGCTGTTTTACGCGCGGCGCAGCTTCGGCAGAAACTTTTTTTTTTCCTCGACTGTTTTCATGTCAAGCTTTAAGACTTTAAAAAGGAATTAAAAGAAGACTGATTTTATTTTTATTTTTTTGAAATCTCTTCTGAACATTTATCGAGGATGCCTCGTCCGGGGAGAAACACGTACAGCGACCAGAAGCCTCCCTACTCCTACATCTCCCTCACCGCCATGGCGATCCAGGGCTGCCCTGAAAAGATGCTTCCTCTCAGTGAAATCTACAAGTTCATCATGGATCGATTCCCTTACTACAGGGAAAACACCCAGCGGTGGCAAAACTCTCTGAGGCACAACCTCTCCTTCAATGACTGCTTTATTAAAATCCCGCGCCGCCCGGATCAGCCAGGTAAGGGCAGCTTCTGGGCTCTACACCCGAGCTGCGGTGACATGTTCGAGAACGGGAGTTTCCTGCGACGCCGTAAAAGGTTCAAAGTCTTGGGCGCGTCCGATCACCTGGTTCAGAGCATGGGTAAGCAGCAATCGGAAGCTGCCCATTACCTCCAGCAGCAAGCCAAGCTGAGGCTGAGCGCCCTGCAGGCCGCCACGGGCACCCACCTGCCCCAGATGTCCACCGCCTACAACCTGGGGGTGGGTGTGACCCCGTCGTCGACTTTCAAACACCCGTTCGCCATCGAGAACATCATTGCCAGGGAGTACAAGGTCCCCGGGAGCCTGGCGTTCTCCACGATGCAGTCCATGTCCGCCGGGTACCCGCTGCACAACCAGCTCACCACGGCCTGGCCCCACATGTACAACACCACCAGCATGATCGACACAGCGGCCCCCATCAGTGACTACAGTGCGTACGGGGTGCCCATCAAGTCCCTGTGCCACGGGGGCCCGGCTTTACCCGCCATTCCCGTGCCCATCAAGCCCACGCCGACCTCCATGGCTGGGTTCTCAGCGCTGCCTCATCATCATCATCCTCATCATCACATCCCCGCCTTTCTGTCAAACTCTCCGCAGTCCCTCAGCCCGACCTCTCCACAGACAGCGACGAGCCAAAGCAGCCCTGCGACCCCCAGCGAGACTCTGACCACCAGCCCGTCCACCACCCTGCAGTCTGTGGCCGTGCACTGACCATCTCCCATCGCGGGTACGAACTGGGCCGCAGGCCTCCTACTTAGAACCCAAAGTTTATATTTTGTGGGGAAACTATCAAACTATTTTAAAGGGACACAAACGCGGATAAAGTCAAAATGCGCAGCGAAGACGCTGCGCATTTTGACTTTATCCGCGTTTGTGTCCCTTTAAAATATCGTGTCAAAGTCCAGCACAGGAACCGCACAGAAATGAAAATATAAATTATTTGACTCCAGAGGCCTCTACTCTGTTGTTGTATCTCAGTTTTATTGTGAATGTGAGTGTTTAAAAATCACGACTTGATTTTTACGCACAGCCCGCAAACTGGCATTTTTGTTAATTTCTCAACCTTTTTTTTTTTTGTGTTTTTTTTTCTTTTTTTTTTTTGTTTTTTTGCACCGTCTCTGTGTGTGAACACTGTATTTTTCATTCATTGAAACAAAAGTCAAAAATATCTGTTTTTTGTTTTGTTTTGCTTTTAACACTGAAAAAAAAAAATGGACAAGACTTTATACCAAAATAGGAATAGGATTAGATTTTGTTCTTATCACTGAGATATTATTATTAAGAAGAAGAAGAAAAAAAAAAAAAAAACTCGTGTGACACGTCCTCAAAAATGCAAGTTTGTGAATATTACAAATAACTGACACTGAAATGTTGTGAAAATGCACTTTTTAGTTTTTAATGTTTTAGATATCTATTTTCCAGAAAAATGTTCTGTGAAGCATTTAATTTAAAGAAGGAAAACAACAACAACTGTGGTGACCACGTGTTTCCAATGCTGTAGATTTGTACTTTTTATAGGTAAAAAAAAAAAAAAAAAGAAAGAAGAAGAAGCATGCATTTGATGAAAAATTGTGTTGTTACAATTGTTGGTATCGTGATTGTTTTTATTTTTTATTTTTTTTGCAAGCATGCATGCGTGCTTTTAAGAAATGTGAAAATAATCTGCATTGAATTGGGGGTGGGGGTGGGGGGGTGGGGGGGTTGAAAATGGTCATCTAATTATTTTCTCATTAAAATTGACGTAAACAATCAAAACTGTTTCTGCAGAATTAATAAAAATCAGGCACAATATATGATTAATAATATAATTACTTTGCCTAAGGTGAATAAATAATAAAATATCGTAATATTACAAATATTAATGATAACTACAAGAACAATAAATGTTTGCGGGCTTGTTTGATTTCAGTGAGAGGGATGCGGTGATTAGGATGCAGGATACATCCCGCAACATTCAGTCACAGCGCAGACAAACAGCCTCATTCATTAAGCTGAACTGAAAGATAAACATGTCGAGGAAAAAAAAAGCAGCAAAATTATAACTGTGCATTGTTGTTTTTATTTTTTACATTAAATGTCACGGGGAAAATATTAAAATTTAATACGGTTTTCATTTATTCACATTTCTACATTCTCGCCTGCTTCATGCAACAGGTTTTCCAACCTCACTTATACACAAACTGCACATTCCAATGTGTAAAGTGTTTTTATTTTAATAATACAAAAAATATTGACAAATTATTGTGTAATTTCAAATCACACACGGCCTATTTTGCAGGATATTAGGCAAAGTCTTTGTGCAATCCAGTAGATCAAATAAAGACTATCGAGCCACTTCATTCTCTCTCATTCACTTGTATTGAAAGCGCAAAGAATGGTCAACTCAGACTGGGCCACCAATGTAGATTTAGCCTTTTTCCAGCAAGACAAAAAGGCAGATTTTTTTTCTTTTCTCCACAAACACATTGCTGACTGGGGAACTAGGAAACGAGCTGCGAGACCCTTTTGGAATTTAAATCCACCCCTCCCCCCACTGACTATTTGTACAACAGTGTTAGATACCCCCCCCCCCCCCCCTTTCCTTTTCCTTTTTTTTTTTTTTTTTTTTAAATCCCCACTTTGTGTGTTTGTGTGTGTAACATTAATTCTGGCTGTGGATGATTAATTTGTAATCCAACCAAAACACCAAATTACAATTAAAAACTTATAAAGTTGATACATTTCCCTCTCACTTTTTGTCGTTGACCATTTAAATGCAGTATATGATAAAGTCCTATTGCACCTGCTGCTTCCAGCAAATAACCTTTATTATCTATATATAGTGCATATTTGCTAATATGCTTTGAGAAACAAAAAATCTTTTTGAATTTTAATTCACTCAATTGATTCATTTTATAACCAATTTTACAAGTACTATGGCTGTTTAGCCCAAATAAATTGTGGTGCTGCTTGTGTTCATAAACTTAATACAAGAACCAGCATTTATAGTTCTTCAGCGTCTAAAATCACTGCATTTAACTTTAGGATTTGCCTTTATTTCTCTATCTCATCTGGACCACTTTTGGTTATTTTTTCCCCTTCACAAAAACAGTGTTTTTAATTTGGCCTTTAGCACTAAAAGTCATATAACCATATTTCATTTTGACAGGTGTTACACAATTAACCCATCATATTTACTTATTCCATCATAGGTATTAAAGCTTATGGTTGATTAGTCAAAAATAATTTTGAAAAGCATTTCAAAACTGTAAAAACTAAACAAAAACATTTATTTTTTCCCCCCAGTTTATTATATTATAAATAGCATCACTTGTCACTTTACCATTTAGATTCATTACTGGGGTGAATTTGAGGAAGCAAAAAATACCAAATTATTCTGACTACAATATGAAAAAGGTTGACCTCTATCAAATTTACTAAATTAGTAGTTTAAAATAGTATTAAAATTTGGAAGTACATTTAAAAGTAAACTAGATAAATAATCATCATAAAGATAAAATCATTGGTTTCAAAATTCAGTTTTCTCCAAAATCAAAACCTCAGAAACATTTTTCCAATCTTTGCCGTCGCTCCGTTATCTCCTACATGTAAATCTTCCCCACTTTTATTGTGCTAGACTTTCTCTTTCACCTCATAAAACAAAAAAAAGCTGCTTTTGCCATGACATCAGAGCCATCAGTTTAAATGTCCTTGTCCTCTCAACTGTTTTCCACACAGTTTAAGAAGAAGGTCATTTCAGGCGTGGGATGAAATATAGACCACATGCAAAACCTCAATGTTGTAGTTTAATTAAAATAATTCATTAAAGTGGAGGCTCAAAGTAATTAGCATGTATAATTTATGATTTGCTTAATGCATGCAGGCAGTGGCCTCTGCAATAAACTCAACTTAACCTCAAGTAGGAAAGTGATGCGGACAGGCCGCTATGTTATTTACTGCGTGTTTACTGTTTGGATATTTGTCAAGAGGCACCAAGTGATTCGTAACACCCCGGCTGTGCACTGTACACAAACAACTTTTCTTTTATGTGTTTATCTTGTGGATTTATGCTCACTCATGAGGGATGCTGTCGGATTTGTCATGAGGGGAAGATATTGGGAATTGCCAAGCCTTTTCCCCTTTCGTTCTCTTTTCTAAATGGGCCTTTTGCTTTCTCTGTACCTTGCTGGTCACTTTTGGGTAAAAGTATAGTTATAGTGCTGACAGAATGAGGACATAGACAAACAGCAGAAGGTACCTCATCCCATCCCACAGCATGCTGCCAGCACAGAAAAACAATCAGTAACAAGACTCTGCAAAGATGTCAATCCGTGCAACACATGGCTAGTGGCTATGTTTTATACATTTTTATATATATATATATATATATAAAAGCATGTCATTTTGAAGAAAAAAACTAAGAAAAACAAATATTTTTGACAGTGCTGTGTAGACCATGGTAAACAGATTATTCTAAGAGAGTAAACATAACTCTTCTGAAGGCATGAAGTCAAACCACTGCATTAAAGTTCTCATTTTATATATAAAAAAATACAACAGATTAAAAAATCCACAATTTCAAAAAGCCAAAATATCCATAAACATGGTGAGACTTCATTAAAAAATGAGCGTCCCTAGTAATCTACTGTATAAATCAGGGTTTTTCAACCTTGGGGTTGTGACCCCATATGGGGTCGACTGAAATAGTAATCAATAAAAAAAAAAAAGAATTACTAATTAAATTTTTTTCCCAACTTTTTAAATATGATTCTTTTTCACACAATCTATTCTATTAATTTCTCTGATATGAATAAAGCTCAAATATCATGAAGTATAAAAATATCTGAGCTGGTGCATTATAATCCTGTCTATTGTAGATAATATTATAACACAGTATAACAAACATGATCTTCTAGATGTTATTTATTTATTTATTTATTGGGTTGCCATTTGAATGGGGTCACAATCCAAAAAAGGTTGGGACCCACTGGTATCAATGAACTAAAACCTATACAATCTGTGATGATTGATCATTTTTATTTATCCCTCTGCCTGTGTTTATCCTATTAATAATTTAGAAATCTTAATTTTGAATCATGCATTTGTGCGTGATTATACATTTCCAAAAATTAAATGAAACCTTAACATATTATTCAAAGAAAAGACAAAAAGAACTTGTTGGAGTTATTACGCAGAAATCAAGGACACATCAAAGCCATCAGCAGACGCCTCTGAAGAAGGCTGGCAGTTGACAGTCAAAATATGTGAGGAGATCAAAGTAAATTTCCAGAAAAACGGTTGATTGAATAAATTAAACCTTAACATAGTATTCAAAAAGAAAACAACAATAACTTGGTGGAATTATTACGCGGAGGTCAAGGACGGATAAAAGCAATCAGCAGATGCCTCTGAAGGAGACTGGCAGTTGACAGTCGAAACAGGCCAAGAGATTAAAATACATTTCCTGAAAAACAGTTGTTTGAATAACTTAAACCTTAACATATGTAAAAAGAAAACAAAAATAGCTTGGTGAAACTATTATGCGGAGGTCAAATACGGATCAAAGCCATTAGCAGATGCCTCTGAAGAAGACTGGCAGTTGACAGTCAAAACATGTCAAGAAATCAAAGTAAATTTCATGAAAAACAGTTGTTTGAATAAATGAAACCTTAACATATTATTAAAAAACAAAACAAAAATAACTTGTTGGAATTATTACTCGGTCGGGATCCACTGGTATAAATGAAGTCAAACCCATACAATCTGTGATGATTTGGGATATTGATCATTTTTATTTATCCCTCTGCCTGTTTTTATCCTATTTATAATTTAGAAATGTTAATTTTGAATCATGCATTTGTGCGTGATTATACATTTCCAAATGAAAAGTAGTGCGACTATTATGCAACTTCTCACACTCTTGTTTTTGCACCACATGCATCAATATACCAGCATGTGGTTGAATCATCTGCGTAACTCACAGGATAAATACCTTTACATGACAAAGGGCAGGTGTATGGACAGATGGAGAGAGAGAGAGAGAGAGAGAGAGAGAGAGAAGGATGGGGAATGAAGCTACACTCAAGGCTGGCCCAGCCAAACACCCATGTGTGCATGAAATTAGAGTGTCAACATCTGATTCATGCTGCTGGGGGGTGACTGTGAAACAAATTATGTCAGCGGGTGGCAGAAGCAAAATTCCTCTGAGCTGCAGCAGACAGTGGATATACACTGAAGTTATACGGCAGGTCGTAGATTCACTTTTATAAACTGTGAAATTCATTCAAATTGATTGACTTAAAGGTTTCCGAGGCATCTTAAGCCCCGATTTCATCACAAAATAATGAAACATATCCTTAAAAAGGGTTTTTATGATGCTTTCAATTGCACTTTGAGGCAGGGGTCGTAAAGAAAAGTCAGTGTTTCAAGGAAACAAGGTGAATGTTATCCAGGACAAGGATAACGGTGCCAAAAAGTTGTAATTGGATTCAAAAAAACTTAAACGTGGCTTGTAAATAAAAGACCAGCTCTGTCTCTTCAATCATCATGGAATCAAATGTGAACATCAACTTGATAAAGTCCTCCAGGCCAATTTAGGTCTTTTCCTAACTGTAAAACAACAAATCTAACAAAATTTTAGTTAGGATTATACATGCAAGTTTTATGATTAAATCTGCATTGGCTTATCGTTATGAGCACCATTTTCAGTTGACAGCAATGTAACCACGTGTTTGGAAGGATCGCATGTTCCATGTATGAGTTTGCACAAGTTTGTGGGCGGGTTGAGACGAGAAGAAAGGCAATAAGTATACACGTAACTCAAGTTTGTCAGTTGACAGTTGAAACATGTCAGGAGATCAAGGTACATTTCATGAAAAATGGTTGTCTGAATAAATGAAACCTTGACATTATTCAAAAAGAAAAGAAAAATAACTTGTTATGCAGAAGTCAATGGAACATCAAAGCCATCTGCAGACGCCTCTGAAGAAAACTGGCAGTTGACAGTTAAAACATGTGAGATCAAGGTAAATTTCCTGAAAAACGGTTTTTTGACTTTTTGACCCAAAGCGTTGACTCATATGAGTTATTTTAAATTATTCCCCAGGCCAGTATACAGCGTTTGACAGTATGCGAGCGGGGCTTCCCTCATGAGATACCGTCCTTGCAAGTTTGGAGAAGACAGACTGTATTTGGCCAGGTCATGTGATCTGGAGAATGCCTGGAGAAAGTATCACTTTAGGGCAGTCACGTGACCACAGGCTCTGATATACTCCTTGGGCTAAGACTTTTACTATTTCTCGACTCCTGGTCATGGCCGAGGCAAGCAAAAAGTTTAAAACTGCTTCTGAGGAGGCTAAAAAGACGCCGCCGAGACCCGGCCCCCTCCTCTGACCCGCCTTCCGCCACCGCGTCGACCCCCGACGAAGGGCGCCGACGATGGCGGCGAGGCCAGAGAGTAGGGGGGAGCACTACACCTCTGAAGAAGACTGGCAGTTGACAGTCGAAACATGTCAAGAGATCAAAGTAAATTTCCTGAAAAACAGTTGTCTGAATAAATGAAACCTTATAACATTACTCAAAAATAACTAATTTAAATTAATATATCGTAGCTATAATCAGAAAATCACAGCCCAGATATGAAATTAAAAAACAACATTTTCCAATTCTCCAACTAATATATTATATACAGTATATATTAATATATATATATATATATATACAGTATATTCTTCCTCTTTCAACTTCATTCAATGACTTCTTACTGTTTTGTATTTGTTAATTCAGCTTTTAAAGAAGTCCCACAACCCAACTTGGACCAAATGGCTGATGCGTTAAGGTAGTGGAAAAACTCCCACAAACAAGCTGCTTTAATGAAGGCCCTTAATAGATTTGACACTGCAATGTTTTGGCTTCTCAAGTGCTTTAGCTCTTAGGTGCCAGAATTGTTACAGATTCTGTGGATTTTCGCAGCCTGCTATTTCCCGCTTTAAACGTGAGACCAAGAGCTCATTTATCACCTGTCCGTGGGATCTTATCGCAGTCTTTCCAGTCATAAACTAACACTTAGACATGGACTTCAAAGGTGCACTGGGTAGCAGAGGTGAGAAGAGCGCCCAAATCCACTTGGGGCTGGTGACTTCCAGGGATGAGACGGAGCTGATTAGCAGCTATAGCCCCGTGGGGCGGCAGCTGGAGGAGGAGCCCCCACGGGACCAGGGAGAGGTGTAAGTTTTGACAGCTCCCAATTCTCTTCCCTCTGGATACTGCAGGGTCAGGGTACCCTCGGTGGGTTCGGGCTCCATGCTGCATAGGAAGTGGACGGTAATTGCCAGTCAGCCAGTGGCACAGAATCAGAGACAACAATAAGTACTGGAGATAACATGTTCTGTTTCCTCTTTGTGTGCACATGTACAGTAAATATAAATAAGGATGCTAACATCCTAACAGACACAACAAAGCTGCAGTAATCTGATGAAACTGAGACATGTTGGTGTAAAAGTTATTGTGCTATAGGCAGAAATGTTGGTGCATCACAGCGGGGGCCACATGATCAACATTCAGAATCAGCATTTAGAATAATGACCAATCTGAGCATTAATACGAGGGCGAAAAGGGTTTTGTCATTATTTCGTTTTGATGTTTTGTCAGTTCTTTGTCAAGTTGTGAGTTTTTGCAGTCGTTATGTGTTTTTGTTATTTTTTTATATGCTTTTAACGTAATTTTGTGTATTTTTCAGTCATTTTCTGAATTTATGTTGTTGATTTGTGCATTTTTTGGGGTCACTTTCTGTATTTTTGTTGTTTTCTGTTATTTTGTTAACAGTGTGTGTGTTTGGAGCTTTTCTGTAATGTTTTGTTTTGTGTGTTTTTGCGGTCATTTTGTGTGTTTAAGCGGTTGTTGTGTCAGTCTTTGTTGTCATTTTGTATATTTTTCTGTCATTTTCTGCATTTTAGTTGTCGATTTGTTCGTTTTTGGCTCACTTTCTGTATTTTTGTTGTTGTTTTGTGTATTTTCCTTACATTTCGTGAACAGTTTGTGTGTCTTTGGAGCCATATGTGTTGTTTTTGTAGTCATTTTGTTTGTTTAAGCGGTTGTTGTGTCTGTGTTTGCTGTCATTTTTATCGTTTCATCTGTGTATTTTCTTTTTAATTTTCTGTGTGTTTTTGTGCACTTTGTGTATTATGTTGGGCTTTGTATTCCAACATCTGGATTTACAATTTTTGGGGCTTTGCTTTGGAAGCTGCAAAAAATTAGATTGAGGGCCACATGAGGCCCCCGAGCCACCAGTTGCCCATGTCTGGTGTAGCTGGTGGATTCCGTGCACTGGAAGCATGCGCTCATCCCAGAGGAGGCCCAGATGGCTTGTTGCTGTTGCATAACAACAGTGTATTGTTCTGTTAATGTAACTTCATCTGTCTTTGATCCTAATCTCATGTTGTCATGACTGGTGTGAAAATCCCTATTAAGTGCATGATCCAACACTGCGCTCATTGTGATTGTGATAATCTTCTACATTGAAATTCCACTTTGTTCTTTTGTTTCTTTGTTAGTGTACACAATGTGGGGTTAATTAGCAGCCACCGCTAACCCCTGCGCTCCTGGATACTTCGTCCCAGCTGAAGTGTACTCTTCACCGGGAAAACATGCAGGACCGCTGGCACTAACAAGACCAAACACAGCGCCTTGAGCCAATAGAAAGTAAGCAGAATACAAATGCACTACGAAGTTAATCCGTTTCACACTCACACAGACACAGACATCTATACAAACTCTAATCGTCTCATCACATTAACTGCTCATTGTTTTCATTACTGGACTAAAACACACACAAAGGGAGAATTGACTGAGCCAGCGCAGCGTCACTATTTGTAGATACAGTAACATCGGTCATGGTTATATCAAACATCAAAGTCTTTAATGTGGTTGTTTGTTTGATTCTGAGGCGCCACAGTATAATTTTCCTTCTTTTTTTTTTTTTTTTTTTAGATCAGAAGCTCTCAACGCATGCTGCATTTATCTGCAATATTGCCCTTCCGCCACTTCACATCTCCCCATTCCCTGGTGGTCTAATTTATGTTAAGTCACACACCTCCCCTATGGCTGTTTTGAAATGTTCAGAATGGAGACTGTGTGCTCAAGGTTTACGCCAGCGCAACAATCCCCTGTGTAATTGTTCTCTATGGGAAAGCACATCTCTCTGAAACCATCTGCAAGTCCATGGGGCAGTTTCCTAAGAATGAGTGGACTTCTTAGAGGGGGGGGGCGGGGGGGTTCACTGCAATCCAGTTTGTCTTGTGAAGCAAGTAATTAATTCAAATCTCAGGAAGTCAATAGTGGCCTGGATCAGAGACGTGTAGCACACAGCTGCTGATACCACCGAACACGCCGCTTGTCCTCTCAGGAAGTGAAGGTTACAATGGGCACACCACACCAACACTAGACTCCGATAACACACACACTCAAACTGGACTCATTACACATTCAGTGCACACTTCATTAATGTAATTGTCATGATGATATGAGTGATAAATACACTTGGGAAATTCATTAATGATGTAATATCACATCAATTATCACACTTTCAAGGTTCTGTTGGTCCTCTAGCAATAATTATACATATCTGTGAATACATTTTCCTTAAATTAACATGTTAATAATTGGTCACATAGACCATGAAATATAATCTAATATGATCATGTATGAGTTGAGTTCCTTCAGTTCATGGAGCAGCTTTTGTGGTGATTTATGGGGGAAAGAGTTGTTCTCCATGTTCTTGTACTTTTTGTGGCTCATTAAAGTCATTATCCAGAGCAAGAGAATGATGAAATACAATGAAAGAGCCACGCCAGCATTTGAAGACCCAAAAAAGTGAGCATCCCTCGCAGTGGAGCAGAAAAGATGAAACCAGGAGTTGGCTTTATGAAGATGAGCAGCTTGAAGGTGCAGGACCACGAAACATTTCGTACTACTTTATTTCAAAGTTTTGTCTCTTGCACATGTCAGTTTGGAGTCTGAGCTGTTGGATGCAGATCAGAGGTGTTCTCCATGTGTGGTGAAAGAAACATCTGTGATCAGGCGCGTCTCACCCGTGGGGGAAACGACACCCGCACTTTCATAAAAACAAAAATTCATCCCCCCCCCACTTTTTTACAGAGAGATTCATTGTTGAAAACATATTGATCCAGTTAGATTGATTGAATGATGATCAAGCCAATCACAGCCAGACATTTGACGACGCTGCCATTCCAAGACGGTAAACAAAGTGCAAGTAAAGTGACAAAAAATGAGTAACAGGTGGCAAAATACGGTTCAAAAGTGTCAAAAACGTAGCAAGAAAAGAGTGAAAAGTTACTAAAATGAGCCAAAAATAGTCAACAGTGGTTTATATTTTGATAGCACTTTGAAATTACTTTTGTTATAATTTGCGCTATATAAATAAAGTTTGTTTGAATTAAAAAAAAAAAAAAAGCGGAAACAGGTGGTATGTAATGCCAAATGGTAGCTTAAATGAGCAAAATGTAGCAAACAATAGTGAAAAAAGGCAAAACGTGGAACAAAAAGAGGCAAAATGTAGGGAAAAGGAAACAAGTGTTGTTCATTGGGCAAAAGGTTGCTTGTATGGATGAAAAGTGGCAAAAAAAAAATTGACAAGAATGGGATAAAAGTGGCAAAAAAAACTTGCAAAAATGGACAAAAGTTAGGAAAAATTTATATTTATTGGCAAAAGGAAGCTAAAGTCTGAAAAAACAAAGAAGTGTCAAATCTTTTTTGAAAAGGGGGAAAAATGGGATAAAAAAAGATGTAAATAGGCCAAAGAAAAAGGTAAAATGGGGTGAAAATGTTTCCCCCTTTCAACTTTTCTGGGGAATGAAGACATAAAGAGCCACACGTTGAGTATCACTGACCTAATAACAGATAACAATAATTTAATAAACTAAATTGGTAGTTGACGGCTGCCCTCCCCTTAGAACACTCTCACTTTTAAAATCACTGCTCCACCCCTGGCTGTGATTCACAGGCAGTAAACTTTTCCCCTCTCCTTCCTCTTGGAGACGGGGCACTTTGGTTTGGGGCTGAATGCTCCTGCTATTGTTAATCCAGCCCATGAAGGAAGTCACTGCTGTGCTTCCAGCCTGTCTCTGACAACAAGTGCAAATAAGGATCTAAATAACAAACAGAGGCATGCAACCTCTGTGTCACAGTGCTAGCTTCACGGGGCCGCGCTTCAGCCCGGCGATGGCCGCCTTAATGACTCCGTCAAAAGGAGCGTGCAATGGTTGGCTAATTTCTTTTCATCTGCATCGTTACATGGCACTGTAGCTGACAAATGAAAAGCAGGGATCAGCCTGTGTGTGTGTGTGTGTGTGTGTCAAGACTTAAGCTTATGCACACAGAAAAAGATCGCACAGAAATTCTTCAGTTTTTAACTGACCTGTGTTCTTGGTCCTTTAGTGTTTCAAAGAACTACATGATTTGTGGAAATGGGCATGTATGAGATGACATATTATCCTCTGAAACAGAGAAACAAGCATTGATTTTGATTCCATAGGTATTACCGCTCCACAAATAAAAACAATAGTCAGGCTGCGTTCGCTGACAAGACGACAACTCGGAGAGCGCAAACCTCCGCCAAGCATCAATTATCCAACTCTATTGATGGTTATCTGGATGAGTGATCCTGATAACGGTACCTTGATTATTCACACTTTAAAGTTTGTCAAAAATATATTTTATCCTCATTAATATTGATACAGTAGGCCCAAATGTATGGATATCCCTTTTTTTTCCCCTAAAAAGCAGGATGAAATGCGCAATCCAGATCCAATTTCAATGAAATTTGGGGGACTAATAAAGGAACCAACCTGAAAGACTGGTCAATTATAGAACCTGGATATGAACTTGAAATTTAGCCAGAGAAGAGAGATAGGGATTTTATATTGATCCAGAGCCCCTTAAAAATGTATTGGAATATTCCATGGCCTAAAGTCTATCTTTGGTTAAAAGTAACGTAATCCTGCTAATAGACAAACAAACAAGCAACATAATGGTGATGAAACTATTACCTTCTTAGCAGAGGTGATAATAGTAAAGAAAGACGTTTTTGAAATGCCTAACAAGCTACTCTTTTGTTGTCCCATCAGTAGCGTTAGCATTTTTATGTTTGCATTTGATTTTCTGAGCGTGACTAAATCCTAATAGTGTCACCCAAACACCCTCTCCCCACTTGACCTTTGACAGTCAGGAGTCCCTCTTCGTACTGCATTGAGTGTGTGTTGTGCAGCTTGATTGAGAGCCCTCGAGCATATCAGCAAGTTATGAGTCGGCGTCCTTGTGTCATCCTCTCTGGTATGGTGAGAGTATTGTGCCACGGCTGGAGAAGTGCTTGCCCTTCTGGCCACAAATCAGCAAAGAAAGCAGGTTGGTATCTTCAAAGGGAGGGCTCTCCGTGTGATTTACAGCCCCCACAGAGACACAGTTAGGCACGGCCACTGTCTCTGCACCTGGGCCTTTAGAAAGCAGCCAGGATGAGCTCTTAGCAGAAGACATTCAAATGTACAAGGAGCAGATTAGGCTGACTCAATCTTCTTTTGCCTGAAGAGAAAAAAAAGAGAAAGAGGACCGGCTGACTTCAAAAAGATCTCCTTCCCTCGGCTTCTTGAATGAATGAAAGAGCCCGGGAATGAAAACAGCCTTGTGTATTCAAAGTGCTAATTCACAACTTATTCCTCTAATACACTCATGAAGCACTTTTAATTGTGTTTGTTCGCATTCCAAAGACATGTTTGTAGCTTTTAATTGGAGGTCTCTTTGAAATCATTGAAATGTATGACTTGTGGGGCCAGCTTAAACAGTTGTTATGTGCCAGGCTAAGAGGCTTCGTGGCTGCTTTTTATTCCCATGCCTGGGTGGTAATCAAATATTGGCCAATAGAGGAGACCGGACCTCGGAATCAATGCAAACATTGTTTTTGTTGTTGTCTGTTTGCTTTTGTTGTTACTTGGGATTCTAAGCTCGGTTTTTCCTCTTTGGATGGTTTCTAGATGATTTATTCTATTTTTGAAAACTATTTAACCTCCAGCATTTTGAGATTGCTTTTAATGTTAAGTGCATTATGTATTACTATTATTATTAGATGTAAATCAGACAATCGGGAATAATCTCAATTTAGAGCAAGTTTTTCAAAAATAATTCCTGATCTGGCAAAGCATAATGAAAGGGTTCATCAAATGACTCAAAATTAGATAATTTCAAATTAAAATGTAAGTGTCAGATTGGAACTGCTGACAGGTGAAGAAATCATATAGGTGGTAAAAACGCTCTAGGATTCCTTTGCTCGTAAAGTCCGCCTCCTTTGGTCGGAATGAACGCGCAAACCAATTCTAGAGTGGATCTGAAAGGTGAATTCTATAAAGCGAGTGTTTTGGTTGAACTCCGAGCGTTCTCAATTCTAGAACGATCCATCATCCTCGGAAATTCACAAAATCTAAATAGCACAATAAAAAACCGGTTTAAAAAAAAATAAATGGGAAAAATACTCTAATATCGCTAAAAAGTTTTTACGCTTTCATGAGGAGGAATTTCAGGAGTTTGGATATTGAAATGTGTCGCCAAAGCGCTATGGAAACACTTTTTCTGTAAACACATGTCACAATATTGGGTTATAACCTAACCCTAAGACGCTACGTACTTGTACATCGGTAACCATACCAATAGCACTGTTGGTTGTCCGTACGGCAACAGTACAAATAGACACTTTCTAAAAATTATTACTGCCACATTAGACGTGAAACAACAAAGGAATCGAGTGTTATAAGGAGGTTTAGAGCGTCCGTCTTCCTGCAGCGAAGTCTCGTGGGATAGATTTCACTGGAGTTATGAGACTTAAAACAACCTTCAATGGAAACAAGTTCAAAGCACATTTTGTACTTTGTTGACATTCAGAAAAATCACTTTTAATTTGCAAAACAAATGGACAAATGCTGTAGTTCAGATGCTGGTGGTGGAAGGTACTTTGTTCAATACAAAGCAGGAAAAAAGACACTGTCTATATGGATGACATAATGGTATTTTCACAATTCAAAACGATGACTTTTTGACTGATTATCACAGAGTTGGTATAATTTTCCTTTTTGCATAAATCTGTTTAAAACCATCTGTGTGCTTTACACAGTGGTGGTTGCAATGGAGGTTGAGAATAGTGAAGGGACTAAAGCAAATTTCTCTGTCAATCCACACACATGTCAGCGGCGTTCAATGGAATCTGGCAACTTGTGCAGTTCTCAGTTACTTTTTCCAGATAAAGTGTGGACCACTTTCTCCTTGAGTGCATCCTTTCTTCATCCATTCTTCCTTCCTCTCCTGAATCATCCTTTAATCCAGAGAAAAGGCCTGCAAAGCTGGCTGTCATTTAGCGCTGCCACTGCCAGAACTCTCAGCCTAAATAAAGTCAGTCTAGCATGAATCTAATTCTGTGGATGTATGGGCCTGGAATGGTGAATGTTGTGTCTGCAGAGGCAGTTCTCCTCCAACCCTGTGTGAGAATGCCTGACGACTGCACGGTAACCCATAGTGAAAGGACCACCCACTCAGGACTGAGAGGGGATTTGAAGCTTTCCTGCCTGCTCACTTCTTTCAGCTCATCCAATTGTACCACTATTGCAATCATTCAACAACTCATGCTATTCATATTTATATAATATCTTTAAGGATTTATCAACAACCTCAAGTGTATTTCATTAGATTTTGTGGATGAATTTAAATTGATTTTTTTTACCACTTTCTTTCTCTCTCTGCAGAATTCTTTAAAGTTATGGGATAAATAGTCAAAATATAATATTCCCAGTAATTCCCTGTGGTACATTAAAATATTTACTCTTGTGCATTTGATTTGCCTTTTGATACATTTAATGACCCCGAATTCAACCTATAATTTAGAAATTTAATTTAGCCATTATATGACGTTTTACATTTGTGGTTACAGTATGTATAAACTATTAAACTCTCTATTTTGCAGAATAATTAACTTATTTAAATGGCAATATCATGTGGATGACACTAAAATAAAGTGTAGCCTCCTTGTAAGAATAAAAATATGGTAAATTATCTTTGATTAAAAAAAAAAAACTTTTAATCGTAGGCCTACAGCCTAATACCTAATGTTTAATACTGTCTCTTTTTCAAATGAAACACTGTCTCTTTTTAAATTTGTCTCTTTTCCAATATTTTATACCAATGCACGTTTATTCAGATGAATTTTCATACTGATTCACTTTTTATTCCAACAGACTTTAACCATACCTTATGTTGTTTTTATGTCAACTGTGTCTGTTTGTCTTGAATCTTTGATGTGTTGTTGGCAGGGGTATGTGCAATTTTGTTGTTCTAGTCTATTCTATTTTGAAGTCTCACTGTCTCAGTGCTTTAGAATGGCAATCAGACAACATAAAACTACAATAAGTTCTGGTTCAATCATTAAAAACTGCATTATAGAACATTCTTTTAATCCTTTTATAATATGGAGTCTGTATAGCCGTTATACCACAACCTGAATCATAATCATAAAATGTTTTTTTTTGTTTGTTTTTTTCTTTCCGATACTATCGTGTGGTGCACTGCACAAAATATTGTTCACTGAAACATAAAAAGTCTCACTGAAACAACAGGCTTGACTAAAAATATTCATAAACAAATCTGTTACCATAGCCTAGGAAAATTAGATAATGAATTATAGAGCAGTGCATGGTTCCCAAACAGGGGTACAGGAGCACATAGCAGGGGGCGCTCTGAAAGATTAAGCAATTCATTGAAAAAAACTAACAGTGCTATCACTGAATGAAATACTATATATTCATGTAATTTATTGAAACAGGATTATTTTATGCTGTAAAGGCCATTTTATCACATTTCTGACAATAAGAGACAATAATCAGCTGCTAAATTTTACAAAGAAAACTGTATTTACGTACTATTGAATTAATCGCATAAAGTTGTGGTTTAACTAAGTTTCACTCATTGTTTTAAAATGTGTAGATTAAGCCTTAGGGACACAGTTAGGGGTTTAGGAGAGCACGCTGTTCTACATATGAAAAATTATCTGAAATTATGGAGAGGGTATATGATCTGACCAAAATGCGAAGGGGGTACACGGGACAAAAAACTGACATTGGGGGGGGGGTTACATTTTTATGTAAATGTCCAAATTCATTGACCAAAACATACAAATATATATTTAAAAATATGAATATACAGATTTTCTGTCACCAAACTACTAAATTGTTGCGGTTATCCCAAATGCAAACCCTCATCTTCTCACTTTGTCCTAATTTCATGGAGGTGCGTAGAGGGTCCGTGGGGCTTCCCACTCTGCTTTTGCCAGTTTTCTTTGAGGACTTGTATATTTGGATTTCTTGCTTCACTGCTCCACCCCAGCGTGTTCATCTCCAACTGCCCATCTCCATTTACAACTGGTTTTTATCAACTTTTTTCACAAAGCATAACAAAACAGAGGGAGGAGAGCCTCACTGCTTGTGGGGTTTTGTGGGGGGGGGGGGGTTGTATGGGGCAAACACAGCCCAGAACATTGTCCATGAACTTCTTCTCATCTCCATCCCCCAGTGTTTAGACAAACAATCCTTTCCGTGTGCAATGGAAGGGGTCGTGGCGTTAACAGAAGGAGGAATGCTTTGGGGAGAAAATATTGTCCAGCAATGACACAGAAGTAATTTGGGGTCTCACTGAGTGATTTCATCGGGACCTTTTGTCGCCTCAAAGTGTTTGACCCAGAGGTCCCTGTCAGCCCTGTTGTTAATGGGAGCCGGAGCAGAGTGACAGCCAGCCAAAGTAAAACATTTTACTACTAATAGTGGGCCTCCAGAGGCTCAGGCATAAATATTTAAGCTCTTCTCTCTTGTCCCAAATACTGGGGGGTCTCCATGGTGCATTTATCTGCAGAAATGCAAGAAAAAGAGCAAATAACCTGCACTGGATGCTTCTTCGCCAGCTCGTTGTTTTTTTTTTTTTTAACTCAACATAAGTCAGAGTAGCTGAGTTTCCGTTACAGATTTTCACAAAAAAATCGTGATATTTCTAAATGTCGACTAAGTATAATTGCGCTTTGAACGTGTTTCCATTGAACGCTGTTTTGGGCAGGTGCCTCATAACTCCCGTGAAATCTCATCCCACGAGACTTTGCTGCAGAAAGACGGACGCTCCAAACCTCCTTATAACACTCTGTATTCCTTTGTTGTTTCAACCCCCGGTGCTATTGGTACGGTTACCAAAGTACAAGTACGTAGCGTCTTGGGGTTAGGTTTAGGTTTGGTTTAGATAATAACAGCAGCATCCTTTTATGATGCTGCTGTTATGATGTATACGCACCCATGTTTTATTATTCTAGTATGATGTTGCACTTGTATTTTCACCACAGCTCTGTCCAGCACTTTGTGATTTTATCTGCAAAAAGTACTTTATAAATAAATTACTTATACTTATAACCCATCCATCCATCCATCTTCATACCCGCTTATTCACGTTTATCAGGGTCGCGGGGGTCTGCCGGTGCCAATCTCATAGGGCGTTGGGCGGGGGTACACCCTGGACAGGGCGTACTTATAACCCAATATCGCAAACATTTTTAGGGTTAGGGGTTAGGGGTTAGGGTTAGGTTTAGGTTTAGGGTAAGGTTTAATCTTAGTCACGTGACCTAAACTGGCCAAATCAGGGCGCTGCGTACGGATAGAATGTCTGTATATTAATACGACAACCGTGCAAATAGCCACTGCCTAATTTTTAAGTCTAATGCTAAGAAATGTCCTCTGCTCTTCTGTCCACATGTGCCACACCATGCTTTTTCAGAAAGCAGTGGTCATGTGACCAGGTATGTCACAATCTCTGACATACGTTTGCGGAAAAAGTGTTTCCATAACGTTTTTGCGACACATTTCAATATCGAAACGCCTGAAATACCTCCTCATGAAAGCGTAAAAACTTTTTAGTGATATTTGAGTGTTTTTTTGAAATTCATGTGTTTCCATCATCAGTTTTTTGGCGCTATTTAGATTTTGTGCATTTCCAAGAGTAATGGACACCTTTTGTGTTTGGTTGTTTATCATTCCATTAATTGCAATTTTTTTTCATTTACTGCTGCAAGATCACAGAAACAAAACCTTTCCAACGCGCAGAGTTGATTAAAGTCCATATGATTCTGATACAGGCCTGCATAAGGAAAAGTGCTAGCTAGAGCTTTGGCCTTTTACTCAAAGTAAACTCTATTAAACAGACTATGTGGCTTGTGAAGGTGGTCTGACGTGCCTTGAATGATGGTCTCAGCAAACAAAGCTGCTACACAAGCCATCGAATTATCTCTGTCAAACTTTGGCGTAATCTGAGCTGATCCTCTTAAAAATATTTAAATGAAACCATTTGCACATCAATGGGCTCCATGGCAACGCTGTGTGTATTCTCTTTCGGGGGCTGCCTCTTTAACACCCAGCTTTAGAAAAGCACATCTCCTCTGTTGTGTTGACAAACAACAAAACAAACAATGTTAAATGGAGGAGCTGGGCTTTTTCACATCACTGATGGATGGATGGAGGAATCTGAAAGGATGAATGCATACTCCAGTTGATGACAGTGGTAATTATGTGATTGGTGCTGAGGATGTGCTGTTATACATGGGCGATAAAACCAGAGTGAGAGCGTTTTGAAGAAGATGCTGAGTGAATCTATTTTAACACACTTCATAAGTATTCACTGAGGTACCTCATCAGTGCTTTATAGCTGCAAATGATTCCCCTCTGCAGACCTGGGGGGGCTGTGTCCCCCTGGTGGCAGACAGTAACACAAGCCCTGGTTTCAACCTAAAGCACTTTCCCTCTAGTTCAGGTTCTCAACCTTGAGGTCACAAGACACCGAGGGGGTTGCCAGGCCTTTAAAGAAACTAAGAATATTTTTTAAACAATTTGAGCCTCATTTTGCTTATTCTTTTTACCCTTTTTCTGCAACTGCACCAAACGTGCCATATTTTAACCTATTTTCATCACTTTTTCTTGCCATATTTTTGCTTCTTTTAATGCATTTTTGCTGCATTTCTCCCATTTCTGCCACTTCTCCATCACATTTCAATGCCTTTTCTGCCCAATTTTTCCACTTTCAAGACAATTTTGGCACTTTTAAACCCTTTTCACCATTTTTTCCACCGAATGTCACATGTTGACCCATTATTGTCACTTTTAACCTCTTTTCACCATATTTTACGTTTATTTTTGCCAAATTTAACCACATTCACAATTTATCATACCCATAATTTGCCATTGTTTCAGTATTGACACTTTGAACCCTTTTTGCCACTTTGTCTGTTTTTTGGCAACTCTAATTTGCAACTTTTAATCAATTTCTGTGTTTTTTAAAATCCCATTTCACCACCTTTTCCACCATTTTCATACAACTGCGCCATATTTCGACCTTTTTTCATCACTTATCACTTTTTCTTCGTGCTTTCTTCTTCCTCCTTTTAATGCATTACTCCTATTTCTGCCACTTCTCCATCACACTTATAAACCCTTTCCACCACTTTTCCACCTAATGTCACATATGTTGACACATTATTGTTACTTCATATTTCATGCTTATTTTGCCAATTTAACCACATTTCCGATTTGTCATGCCCATTATTTGCCAGTTTAAACTAGTTGTTCCAATATTGACACTTTGAACCCTTTTTTGGCCACTCTAATTTGCAACTTTTAACCAATTTCTGTGGTTTTTAAAATCCCAATTCACCAACTTTTCCCCCATTTTTTGTCACTTTTAACCCATTTTTATTTCTGATTAAAACAAGAATTTACATCTTTAAGATGACTATATACTATGGCCTAAATAATAATAAACTCTGGATAAAAGTGGATATTATTCAGATAAATAAATAAATGAATAAATAAATGTGGTTATCACAGATTCAGAGAACAATGGACCATCATTTTTGCTGACTTAATGGACCCCAAAAATCTCTCCCCTGTATTCCCCCTTATTGATGGCCCTGTCTCCACATGACTGTTGTTCAATGTTCATGTCTGTGTTCAACCACCTTCAGCTACAGTGGGGGTCCCCGCTCTCTGGAAGCTTTATTTTGGGGCTCGCGGACTGAACAGGTTGAGAACAATGCTCTAGTTTGACCCATTTACACAATCAGCTCTTCTTCTCCACACACACACACACACACACACACACACACACACACACACACACACACACACACACACACACACACACACGCGCGTTCAGAAATTACAAATGAACAACTGCTGCAGCAGAAAGGGATTATGTTTGTGAAAATAATAGTGCTTCCTCTGCACGCAGGGATGTATTAATATAGCTTGTGGCTTAATTGGGTTTGAGATGGTAGGTTAATTAATTTGTGGCTAATAGGCACAAACATGAGAAAACAAACTTCTTTACTTTAAACCCAGGCTGTACATGCATCTAAGTAAGTAATGTAAATTATGCAGATTGTGTTGATTATTCTGACACGGAGGTTTTTGTTAGAAGTGCTTTAAAAGATTACCGCTTCCTGGCATTTTATCAATTGCACACTTCCATAAATAAGATGCAGATTTGAATTATTAGTCTGCTTTGCTCTAACAAATATTGTGTGCTGATTAATGACAGGTCCTTCATAAGTGAAATAATACCATTAATTTTACTAAAGCATCCAGACACTCAGAGATACTCGGAGTAGAAAACGGAATATCTACCCCGTTTCCTTAAAGTGTCAATCTTTTGCAATAACACAGGACTTATTTTTAAAGCTAATTATCCTCCCATGTCCCCTAAAATGGGCTCTTTTATATTCAGCTCTCCCCTAAGGTGAGAGTCTGATGCAACACAAGAAAAGGGATGAGACCGAGCCTGATCTTGAAAGTCTGCTGCAATCCATGCCTGCAAACGGATAGCTCACAGAAATAAAGCCCTCTGGTCCTCAGTATAAAATGTGCCTTCATCAGCAGAACATCAATTAAGAGTTAGAAATAAAATGTCACATCAGTGTTTGAGGGGAGAAGCCCGCTCCCCTCCAGCTTTAATTTGGAAACTTAAAAATAATAATGTTTTTATGCTAATTTCCTTAGTGCTAATGCCATAGTCACTTACTGAGGGTGCTAATTATCTTAGCAAAGTTTTTAAGACTTAACAATGCTATTAGAAGTTTGACTAAAGAGTGTCTAATTGATTCTGATCAAGTTCTAGAGGCAACGTTCACAATGCAGGTAAATGCGATCCATGTACAACTCTTTGCCTTCAGACACAGAGCGACACATATACACACAGACCCCGTCCACACGTAGCGGGGCATCTGCTAAAACAAATATATTCTTCTACGTTTGGTCTGTCACCCACGCAAAAATGCAGAATAAGGTCATTAAAAACGTGGCTTTTGGAAAACTCCGACCAAAGTGAAGATCTGACACCGGTTTTGCGTTTAAGTGTAGACACTGATAACCAGAGTTTTTAGTTTCCAAACGTCACGGGGACTGTGCTGGCGGCTTTGGTGGGGGGTAGCGGTGCCCGGTTGGGGGTGCTTGGGTACGCCTGCTTGTCGGTCTGTGGCCGGCGCGGTGGGCCTGCTTGGGTGGTTAATGGTGTCATCTCTCGTCGGGGAGCCGGGGCCACCTCCCTATAGACGGTGTTGTATCGTGGGGCCGTGCGGGCCTGTGCTGGTCCTGATGCGGGCACTGGTTTCTTTGTTGCGTGGTCCCTCCCTGTTGCGGAAGGGCGGGCTGCTCGGGGCTAGTATTTAACGGGGTCGCCCCCTGAATTGCTGGGTGGGGTGTGGCTTGTGCCCCGCTGTGCCTGGAGAGTGGGGGGTGGCCCCATGAACCGGTATGGTTTGAGGGGTGCCGCGGGGTGGGTTTCCGGCCGTGCTGCTTGGTGTATGCTGTTTGCGCCATCTATCCTCTCCGGTGACTCAAACATGCCTATGAACAAAAAAATAAGAGTCTTCCATGTCAATAGGTGGCAGTATGTAGGATTCTTTCTTTTATTTTTTTCAACACGCCCTACTTCTGCAATGCGTCTAATCAAGTGCCGTCAAATTAAGGAGTGATGCGTGCAAAAGCAGAAGTTGCAGTTTTTTCCAAATAAAGTACCCGGAGCTGTAAGTAAAATGAGGTACATGTAATTTTTTTAAAAACCTTTTATTCTTTCTTTGCAGCTCAGAACCAAATGGTCCATGGACCGTTACAGCTCTGTTGAAAACCGCTGCCATGGTGGCACATCAAACACACACGGCCTTTGCCATGTACCGATAAATCATCATCAACATATACATCCTTAATTGGCTCAATATTTTCCAGTGGGCTATGTATTTTTATTCTGAATCAACAATATCAACTTTAAACCTTTATCTATGTTACACTTTGACACACAAATCTAAACTTGGACAACATGTTCAAGAATGAACGATACCAGAGTCTGTACTGAATCAATGACTTCTGTTCCTATGATAACTTTAATTAGCTTTATTTTGGTAAAACGTGTGAACAAAACCACAATCATTTTCAGTATTAGCATCTCAAGACTAAATAGCTTGTTTAATTTTTAAGACAGTGGCTATCCGTACGATTACCGTATCAATTAACCGACTTTCTATCCGTACGCAGCGCCCCTCATTGGCCAGTTTAGGTCATGTGATAGGTCAGTCATTGGCCAGTTTAAGTTGCATGATTAGGACTAAACCTTACCCTAACCCAAAAAATTGTTGCAATATTGGGTTATAACCTAACCCTAATTCTAAACCTAATCCTAAACCTAATCCTAACCCTAAAACGCTAAATTTTTGCACTTCGGTAACCGTACCAATAGCACTGGGGTTTGTCCGTACGGCAACCAGACAAATAGACACTTTCTATATTTAATGTGAAGATGCATTTTGAAGGTTAATCATAAACATTAAAAAAAAATTATTATCAAGCATTTATAAGTAATATATCAGGAACTAAAATCTTCATTTTCATCTTATCTCATTGGTTGCTCTAAAAAGCCAATTAAAAACAATGAATTATGTTTTTGTTGACAACAGACAAATAAAATATGAAGATGTAGAATTGTTTTTAAATATGTAAATGTCTGTTATTTAACAATAGATTTTGTAATGTGTGAATACTGAATATAGATTCACATCGTCCTCTGATTTGATCTATAAGTTCCTCCATCATTTCCTATAAATGCTGCATATGACGCCGTGATGGGGAAGAACTGAGCAGCATACATCAGCCACGTCTTGCCCATGTAATAATTCTTGGAAGTTAAACAGCCATAAAAGGCTTGAGAACTTTGACCTTCACTATCTAACTGAGCAAGAGACGCCAATGATGTGGAACAGACCCATCGCGGCGCTCGCATGATGATAAACTACACTCCAGCTTTTCTAAAAAATAACTGTATGTCTTCCATGACATATATAGCGGCAGCATTTCAATACGATCCCAATTTATTTTGCACTAAAATGGTTTATTGTGGGCTATAAAGCATATGCAGCATGAGGCATAAGGACGAGGCAGCTGCAGCGAGTGTGTCTCAAAGGCACATTGTTCTCTGAGCACATCTCAGTGATGTGTCTTAGCTCCCGTGGAAAGGCCGTAAAACTATCAAAACTTATAAACCTTATCATTAGTCTGCCTCTTGTCACTCATCCCTGCTGCTTTGCACACAGTTAGCTGTTTTTTCCTTTTACGACTTTCCGCAAACTTTGGAAAAACTTCTATCGCGAGTGGAACATTTTTGACAGCACAATAAAAAAAAAAAAAAACGTGTTATAAGAAAACCTCAAGCACACGAATAGCACATGCAAATGCAATGAGTTTACAGACATTTAAGCAACGTCTTTGTCACTTTGTGTCAAAAAGTTATCAAAGTGCAGGATGACATTTTCTAAACAAAAAAAAAAAAACCAAATCAAGGTGTTTTGCTTGTTGTGAGGCTATTGTTGGGACGCAGGGTCATTTACAATCCCATAACATATTCAGACACGGAGGAGAGAAGTGAGCGATCCATCTTTTCCCAATGCCTGCCCTTCACACTTGTCATAGCAGCGCCATAAACAGCATCCATAACAATTGAATCCACAGAGAGAACGGCTCAGATATGCAGAGGAGCCCCGGAGCCAGGGCATCATCTGCAAAGAAAAGAGAGATGCTGTTTAAGTCATTGTTCAGATGTGAACAACATTGTTTTGCTCTCCTGCACTATTTTCTCAGCAGGAATCTTGTTTTGTAAAAAAAAAAAAAAGAAAAAGAAAAGAAAAGAAAAGAGAAGAAGAAGGGAAAAAAAAGACATTGATAACCAATGAATAATGTAATGTTTATCGAGAGCGTTGTGTTATTTGTAGAGGATTTAGGTTGAGTTACTGTGTAAGGGAACTCTGCACAGGTTTGTAATTAATCACAATTAAGAAGATGTAGACAAGAGCTGGGGGACAGAGGAGGCAAAGCCCTCTTTCTATATTCCCAGGGAGGGTGCGTGAAGTTATCCAGGCAGCTAATGAGATGTGTTTCCAGTCGGTCTCTTTATAATCTTTGGCTTCCTCTGTGTTCGGGGACATCGTGAGGTTGGCTGGAGAGTTCTCCGAACCTCCTTCTTACATCTATTACATTGCAATTCACGAGGCTAAGTACCATTTAATTTAGTTGCCCTCACATATTTATCTTTTGCTTTATGATTTATGGGCTTTAATTCAACACCCTGGAAATGCATGGTATCTCTTTATTGTGTCACTTTGAAGCATTTTATGTTGTGCTGCACAAACAACTCATATATTCTTTTATTAATATTTCTTTTCATCTGTTAAATTGATTATTAATAAAACAACAATTTCTGTTTATCTTCATATTGATTTATGGAATTACATTATGATAAGTTCAGCTTTTAAAAACCTTTAAACAAAACAAAACAAATAAACCATAATATCCACATCCAAATGTTCTGCTCAGCATCTTAATAATTATCATATGCGACCCAATAAATACAAGTGTGCCATTTTCAATAAGCTTCAGTCCATACCTTAATGTTGAAATTTATTTTTCAAATGTTGTAGTTTTGAATAAAATACATTTTTAGCATTTAATTATGAAATATTTATTTAATGCATTTTATTCTTTATTATAATTATTCCATTAGCATTGCATAGCCTGAAGTGTTTTTCTCATCTGTGAATAATAATGTTCCTCTACAGCCTTACAATATGCAATATATATATATATACTGTATATAACTGTTATCTTAACCATTATATATTATGTATTTAATTTTTATTGTATTTTTAATGTTTGCCTTATTTTTTTTCCATTCTGTATTTGTATTTAGCTTTCTTGTTTGCTTGCTCTTTGTGTCTTTGGCTGCTGTAGCGTGTGAAATTCCCAAGTGTGGGATAAAATAGCATAATCTAATGTCATCTAATCTTAATTTGTTTATAGGTTTTCAGTTAAAGAAGAAAAATACAATAGTATTGAATTATTAATATTAATTATTATTAATTTCTTCAATGATAATGTTCACATTTCAGCTCAACTGGACACTTCACCAGATCAGAAAAATCAATGCATCCTTTTTATTAACTTTTATTTGTTTAAATAAAATGTGTTTCTGACTAATGTAAAGAAAGAAAAAAAGGTTAAACTGGAGTGTGTGTGTGTGTGTGTGTGTGTGTGTGTGTGTGTGTGTGTGTGTGTGTGTGTGTGTGTGTGTGTGTGTGTGTGTGTGTGTGTGTGTGTGTGTGTAAAAACATTTTCAGCTTTTGTAATAATCACATGATGGAAGTCATCACCCTGAAGATGGAGGTAAGTTCTCATGTCGGTGCTTGTGTGAGTGACTGGAGGTGTTAAAGGTGTGAAGACATGACTGCTTGATGAACGTCTTAAACACTCTTTAAAGTCCACAGAGGGTGACACACAGAGGCGCCACTGTGATGAATGGCTTCTGCCCCTCAGTCCAACCTCAGTAAAATGTTCCTTTTGGAAGGAGAAGACGATCTTATCCGTCTATGTTTGTGCCGTTGGTTAATTGCTTTTTCTTGAGAAAGTGGGAAACATGGAGCATACCATCTGCTGCAGCTGTTGCAGCTGCAGACTGGAGGCTAAAGCCCTGAGAGCTGCATACTGTCCTGACACTGGCATTTCTCACTCTGCACGGTTCATCTTGTCAGGAGCAATATCTCCCCGACTTCAATTATTTAGCCAGTCAGCGATGATCCTTAAAGACAGCCTGAGGTGGAGGAGGAGGAGGAGAGGCCTTGAGGTAGCGTAGTTTACACATGTTCCACTTAGTTTGAGCGCTGTGGATAAACAGTTTTGCTACGGAGCACATGAAAGATGTGTGAACTAAAGCCAGGCAAACACGATTTTTGGCTCATTTTGAGCAGATATTTGACTCTTGCGTTTATTTTTGGGATCGGACCAAGTCTTGGCTAAATGGTGTAGTATACATGATGTAGTATACATGATGTAGTATACATGGTATAGTATACATGGTGTAGTATACATGGTGTAGTGTACATGATGTAGTATACATGGTATAGTATACATGATGTAGTATACATGGTATAGTATACATGGTGTAGTGTACATGGTGTAGTGTACATGGTATAGTATACATGGTATAGTATACATGGTGTAGTATACATGGTATAGTATACATGGTATAGTATACATGGTATAGTATACATGGTGTAGTGTACATGGTGTAGTGTACATGGTATAGTATACATGGTGTAGTATACATGGTGTAGTGTACATGGTATAGTATACATGGTGTAGTGTACATGGTGTAGTGTACATGATGTAGTATACATGGTATAGTATACATGGTGTAATGTACATGGTGTAGTGTACATGATGTAGTATACATGGTATAGTATACATGGTGTAGTGTACATGGTGTAGTATACATGGTATAGTATACATGGTATAGTATACATGGTGTAGTGTACATGGTGTAGTGTACATGGTGTAGTATACATGGTATAGTATACATGGTATAGTATACATGGTGTAGTGTACATGGTGTAGTGTACATGATGTAGTATACATGGTATAGTATACATGGTGTAGTGTACATGGTGTAGTATACATGGTATAGTATACATGGTATAGTATACATGGTGTAGTGTACATGGTGTAGTGTACATGGTATAGTATACATGGTGTAGTGTACATGGTGTAGTGTACATGATGTAGTGTACATGGTATAGTATACATGGTGTAGTGTACATGGTATAGTATACATGGTGTAGTGTACATGGTGTAGTGTACATGATGTAGTATACATGGTGTAGTATACATGGTTTAGTATGCATGGTGTAGTATACAGGGTATAGTATACAGGGTGTAGTATACATGGTGTAGTATACATGGTGTAATATACAGGGTACAGTATACATGGTGTAGTATACATGGTGTAGTATACATGATGTAGTATACATGGTGTAGTATACATGGTTTAGTATGCATGGTGTAGTATACAGGGTATAGTATACAGGGTGTAGTATACATGGTGTAGTATACATGGTGTAATATACATGGTGTAGTATACATGGTGTAGTATACATGGTGTAGTATACATGGTGTAGTATACATTGTGTAGTATACATGGTATAGTATACATTGTGTAGTATACATGGTGTAGTATACATTGTGTAGTATACATGGTGTAGTATACATTGTGTTGTATACATTGTGTAGTATACAGGGGGTCACGAGAAGTGATTAACACCTTACAACCAGCTCCCGATCAGCAATCGTATGGTCGTCAGAAAATCAAACATGTTTGAAACACCTGGTCGCTCCTCCTGAGGGTATCTGCACTATTGAAGCAGTGCCATAGACCAGCTTACCTTAAACTCTCACACTGTGCATGTGCCAACACCGTAGGACCACAGTAGAACTGACGGACCGTACTGCCCATGCCTGTGCAGCCAGTTTATCGCCGCCTTTTCTTTTTTAAAGCTCTTTTTGCTGAAATTTGCGAGTGTCTCTCCACTTCTGAGTTCTTCTTCTTCTTCTTCTTCTGTTTTAATGGCAACACTTCAGTTATTTTTCTTCTTCTAATTTTTACGTTGCACTTCCAGAAACAAGACCCCGACGCGTCGTATATAGACGTGCAGTGTGAGCAGTCAGGTCGCATCAGAGTGTCGGTCCGTATAGTATGAGAATATGAATCGTGAGCTGCGCACATTCGGACTCTGCAATATAGTCGCACAACTTGAGCTGGAGCTGAGTACAACTATTGATAAAAATTGCACAGTGTATCCCAGACTTAGAAATATTGTCAGTTTGATGGTCAAGGTACTGACAACACTTTAAACAACCCTCTGTGCATTGTGGGACTGTAGTAAGGAGTTGTTAGAGCAGATTTGTTGAGTAGATCTACTGAGCTGTCCCACTTGGCAAAGAGCTGGATTGTGTTTGATTTCATAAATAATTGCAGTCATCAGGGACGCACATTGTTTTAGGCTTAACCGTGTTGTTTACCCATGCCACATGTCTGAGGCGGAGACTGTTGTGGATACACATGCACTGCCCTCAAGGAATCTTACCCAGGGCCCGTGGATTGGCAAGTGTATTAAAGTCTTTCTCGATGTATGTGTGTGTGCATGTGTGTGTGTGTGTGCATGTGTGCGAGACAGAGAGAGAAAACTTAAAAGGGGAAATGAAAACAACACACATCCAGAAATGAGGTATTTAGGCAAACACGTCCGTGGCTAATGAGGCCTTCATGGCGTTCAGTGATCATCCATCAGAGGTGGCAAAAGTACTAGTCTTCAGTACTCAAGTAAAAGTATAAATACTTGAATAAAAAATGGCTCTGGTAAAAGTAAAAATACTGAAATTGCTCCCGTACTTGAGTAAAAGTACATACTACTAAATGTACCTAAGAAAATAATAAAACAATTGTCCCTTCAATAAAAAGACAAAGGCAATTTACATGTCTTTTATTTTCTTAAGAAGTTGTAGAAAACTGGTAGATGAAAATAAACTATATCTGTTACTTTTGAACACCTGGAGAATTTTGCACTGATTATTGATACAATTTGTAAATAAAATGTTTTAAGTAAAAAAAATAAATAAATACAAATGCTCAATTAAACGTAGAGTAGCTTTGAGTTTAACATTTTTAAAAACTTGAAAATATTAACCATAAAATTAAGGGACCTGCCTAAAGGAAAAAACCTCAAACTTTTTTTTTTTTTTTAAATGTAAGGAGTAGAAAGTACAGATATTTGTTTAAAAAAGTAAGGAGTAAAAGTCAAAAGTTGCCAAAAAAAAAAAAAATACTCTAGTAAAGTACAGATAGCAGAAAAAAAACACTTAAGTACAGTTCAAGAAAATAACAAATTTAGATTTAAAAAACTACAGAAAGTACATTTATTAACATAAATGTTCTAGGTGCCTAATGATAAAAGCTACTGAATACCATTAATTAGGCTAAGTTTGATTAGTTATTCGATCTATAAATGTATATGTATATCGATAAATAACTGTAGATGTATATTTATATACAGTATTGTAAATGTATATTGTTAAACAGACATAGGCAACTGGCGGCTCGGGGGCCACATGTGGCCCTCAGTCTAATTTTGTGAGGACCCCAAAACAAATCCCCAAAATTGTATTTCATGAAGTTGAATAGAATATAAAGCCCATCATTATACACAATATAACTCCCAAAACACACAAAATGCACAAAGTACACAAAAACACACACAAAATTCCAAAGATACACAAAATGACTCATAAAACACAACATGACAACAAAGACAGACACAACAACCACTTAAACAAGATAAATGACTATGAAAACACAAAAAACAACAACACATCACAGAATAGCTTCAAAGACACACAAACTTACAGGAGAAAACAGAAAACAACAACAAAAATACAGAAAAAGACCCCAAAAATGCACAAATTGACAACACAAATGCTGAAGATGACAGAAAAATACACAAAATGACAACAAGAACACGAAAAATAACAAAAACACATATAATGACTCCAAAAATGCACAAAATGACTCCAAAAGCACACAAAATCACTACAAACTGACAAAACAACAAAACCACAGACACTGGCAAGTGTTAATTCAGTTCAATTCAACTTTATTTGTATAGCGCAATTTACAACAAAGTCATCTCAATGCGCTTATTAAAATATTAAATTCATAATAAGAAAGAAAAAACCCAACAAGATCCACATGAACAAGAATTTAGCATCTAACAACTTCAACATCGTAAAACACCATTAAAGAAACATAAACAATTATCTAATATAGCCTCCATACTCTCCAAACATGATATATCTCATGACACAGCAGCACATTTGTTGTTTGTGTTGGAAACACAGAAACATGGAGTAAATGACAACAACAACAACTAGGAACAGCCTTATTAAGGCGCATCCACAAAGCCAATCCTACCATTCACAGTGGAAAATACGAACATTTTTCAGACCTTACCTTTGCTGAAGGTCTGGTAGCTCTGATGTTGGTCTCCCATCTTTTAAAAGCTGTTGTTTTTCCTCAAAATAAAGTTTCTTTATCGTCTCTAGCGCTGTCATCCTGACTGTAGCGTTATCCCGCCAACTAGCTAGAGAACGTAGCAGCGGCCACGCTACCAATTCACTAATGCACTCTGAAGGTACGTAGAGCATTTAGCATAGCACAGTTACGTCCAAAGGCAGCGCAGAGAGCTGCCTTTTTACGTAAATGGTTTTCAGCATGGGGAACTGACTGCGCATGCGCAAACATAAAAACACGCTATGGGAACAAAGGCAGAGCAGAAATGTGCTTTTGAGAGGGGGTGTGGCCTCCTTCTGCCTTACAGCGGAGTGAGACTGTGCAGCGTCTCTGCCGTACCAGGAAATAGCGATGTTTAGTCATTTGCGCTATGAAAAGCACAAAATGCTGACACTTTCAAACTTATAGGTACCATACAAGGCTATCGGAAAATAAATAATTTCTAATTATATTATAATTAAAACAAATAATCAAAATATCAATTCACCCTTGGGTAGGCACTGCCTACCTTGCCTATCCTGACTGCACGTCACTGGTAATTACTGCACTAATGAGTCCGTTGTATTGGGTGTGGCCTCCAGGAAGAGTAGCAATGTCTCTAGCCAAAGCTAATGAAGATTCAAATAAACATAAACAGTACAGTAACAACGTATTAGTACTTTGTAACAAAGTAATAGTGCTTTGTTATTGTCACCTCTGGAATCCATCAGTGTTCACTGTTGATGCAGAGCAGACACTGTTTCACTTTATCAAAGAAGAAAGGCTCATTTAGTTCTACCTAAGTGTTAACAAACCCATGTGGGCCGGAAGGATCACTGAAAAGAAAGGTGATTGATGGTTCCCTTGTTACCTATTGTAGCTGTCTGCCCGCATTCTGTCAATGGAGGATACATGAAAGATGGGAGATATATATACGCCTCTGGCCCAAATCCCTCTTTGCTCTCACAAATGTAGAAATTCTTTGAAAACAACTTAAAAAACAAAAAAAAAACAAGAACTTTCTTCTGTCCCCCTGACCCCAAGAGTTTTCATAACTGAAAAAAACACCCAAAAATGACTTGGAAAAAAGTGTGGAGCTTACTTTTTACATTTTCCTCCTGCTGGAGTCTCTGTGGTGGACTGTGTGTGTGTGTATTCCTGTGTGCAAATGTGTACAGTAGCGTTGGTGTGTGTGCTGAGGTAGAGACAGAGCTGATGAGGATTCAGCATCTGTGCTTCCTCTGATGGTGTTTGGCGCTGCAGATGAAAGCGAGCGGAGGTGGAGGTGTGGGTGCAGGTGCTGCCGGAGTCTTCATCAGCGTGTGGAGAAACATCCACGTCCCTGTGAGGGGGAAACCGTGGAGGTATAGACTGAGTGCTACAGTCACCTCCCAAAGGCAGCGGCGCAGATTCGGCACGATGCCAATTAGGATGGAGCGAGCATATGCCTCCTTCACAAAATCCTGATGAAAGTGCACATCGACGCCATAGATTAGAGGAGCACAATAGATTGTTGGATGTTTGTGTGTAAATGTTTAATTAACCTGTTTGCCTACATCACTGTTGTGCTCCGCAGCGAAGGAATCAATCTACTTAGCCGAGCATTTAACAATACACGGCCTTCCTTGTATGACACATTCATTGGGGACAGACGAGCAGTTGTTAATGTCATCAAATTAGCAAAGCCATTAACCCAAGTGATAACGGTTTATTCTGCATGTGTGTGTGTGCAGGTTGAACAAGGACAATAAAATGTGTAAAATCCTGGTCTAATTTTCCTTATGGCTCAGGTGAATATTCTGCTCTTCATTGATTGCAGACATTTTTGTACTATTATTTGGGATAATGTTAATGATAAGTGAGGACTTACTTGCTGTTTTAGTCACTCAGCATATATAGGGATAATTTTACTGCCTTTGGCGGCCTAATTTTATGCGGCCCCCAAAGTAAACTTACAAAATGACAGAAAAATACACAAAACGAGCAAGAACACATTGAAAAAAATACAAAGATTTTCAACATTGCAGGAAAATACAATAAAAGACAAGAGAAAGACACAGAAAATACTCCAAAAACACACAAAACAACTACAAAAATGAACAAAAAAAACATTAATACACAAAATTACTTAGAAAAATATACAAAATTACAGAAAATGACAACAAAAGTACACAAAAAAGACAAGAAAAACAGAAATGCACAAAAATGACTCCAAAAAATGCACAATGTCAGCACAAATACACAATATGATGCCAAAACACATATATTTTACAGGAAAAATACACAAATGGACTACAGAAATGCACAAAACGCCTCACAATGAGCAAGACAGAACCTTTAACTTTTTTATAGTTACAACGTTATATAAAAGCTTATCCTGCAGCCTGGAATTATGGCAAGCCATTCCTTTTGCCTTTTTGTCCTTTAATGATTATTGTCCTGTTTTCTTTAGGCCTGTATGACGTCTATTGCCCCTGTTCTGGGATGAGTTTGCTGGATTGAGATCTGCAGCTCTTCCACCATCGGTTAGTGAGTGAGAAATGGATATGGTTCATATTTGAATAATCAACAATTACTGTTTACTGACGTACGCATAGTTTTATAAGTCATCTTTGTAAAATCACCTAAAGAAAAACATTTAGCAGATTTACAAAACAATGAAAAATGGAGAAATTATGAAATGTATCATATGGTTATATACATTGTCCACGAGGGTTCGGGATTAGCAGAATAGTTCCTTATCATTTCAGCCTTAAGCTGGGTTTCCATTCCAGATTTTCGCAAAATAAAAGTGATATTTCTAAATGTCGACAAAGTATAATTGCGCTTTGAACTTGTGTCCATTGAACGTTGTTTGGGGCCGGAACCTCGTAACTCCAGTGAAATCTCATCCCTCTGTATTCCTTTGTTGTTTCATGTCTAATGTGGCAGTAATAATTTTACAGTATAATGCTAAGAAATGTCCAGCTCTACTCCTCTGTTTAGACGTACCGCGTCATTTTTTATCAAAGAGAAGTGGTAATGTGACCAGGTACGTCAGGTTCTGTGACGTGTATTTGCAGAAAATGTGTCTCCTTGGCGCTTTTGCGACACATTACAATATCAAAACGGCTGAAATTCCTCCTCATGAAAGCATAAAAACGTTTTTGCAATATTTTAGTGTTTTTTTTCGAAATTCAGGTGTTTCCATTACCAGTTTTTATTGCGCTATTTAGATTTAGCGCAATTCCAAGGGTAATGGAAACACAACTTCAGATGTCATTTAAGTGGCCTTAAAACTGCAATCACCTTAATGTAAGGACAAGAAATACACTTTGTGGGAATCAAAACGTACTTAGCATGCTTCCTGACAAAAAAGTTTAACAAAGTGGCTAGCCGTACGTCGACGTACGGACAATCCCAGGTGCTATTCCGGTGCTATTTGTACTTGGCCAATGACGTTACCGGAAGCCATGTGACCATTCAGTACGGACCAAAAATGGCTGAATAAGCGATACACATACGAATTCACGGTGGCAAGAAATTCAAATACACTTCAGAAGATTAAGGTTAGGGTTAGTCCGTAACGTAGTTTGAGTTTAGGGTTAGTTAGTCCGTAACGTAGTTCAGGGTTAGGGTTAGTTAGTCCGTAACGTAGTTTAGGAATCTACGTATTAATAGCAAACAGAAGTACTGGCCAATGAGATACGCTACGTATGATTACAACAATTAATAAATACGTAGCATGTACGTAACGTACTTTAAGAATCTACGTATCGATAGCAAACAGAAGTACAAGTATGTAGCGTCTTAGTCACGTGACCTATCACGTTACCTAAACTGGCCAATGAGGGGCACTACGTACGGGTAGAATGTCTGTATATTGATACGTCTATGTGCGGATAGCTACTGCCAATGTTTAATAAATGTCAGTGTTGATGTTTTAATATATATATATATATAGGGGGAAAATCTTCATCTTTGCAAATGCAGACCTTGTGTGTGAGGAAATAAATCCACAGCCGAGTCTTGATTTTTCACACTATTTAAAGTCTTCACGTTTTGTTTTGTTTTTTCTTCCAACAGTGCATAATAGTGAACAGCCTGCACTCCCTCCCCTTTAAGCAGAGATCACAGAACATAGAGGAGGGGGGGGGGCATGATGACCCCGTCCCATAGGAGCCTGCTGTTTTGCCTGGGAGGGAAAGCGCTTCGATGGCGAGGACTATTTTTGATTTAATCACCGTGCTGCGCCGTGCACGATGTGCACTAGGAGGAGATGGCAATTATAACGTGCATGCCGGCCTGCTGTCCTGCCCATGTGGTGATGTTTTCCCTGGGGCGTCACAGGGAGACGGTGACGGGGGGGGGCACAACAACCATGAAAAGACAACCAGAGAGAACCCCCCCCACCAAGACACATTGGGATCATCACTGTGCATTGAGAGCCAATGATAAGCTGGATCACCAGATCACCGGATACTCATCACTCACTTAAAGCCTGAGTTCAAGCAGAATAAACACTTGAGAACAATTGGGGCTGTTTCATGGCGAACCGCTGCATCACACTGACCCAGTTTGCTTCCAGAATTGATTACACAGCAGTGTTTGTTTCACATTCTCACAATCCAGATTGAAAGTATCCTTTTGAATGTGTTTATAGTGAGACCAAAAAATATCTGGTATTGTGATACAATATTGATATTTCCATAAATAAGTAGTGGCACCAGCTCTCCCACAAACTGCGTTTGTCAGACTTTTTCCACGTTGAGAACAACTAGCTCGACAACTTCTCATATTGGATCAATCCTCAAGGAATATTGTTGTTTATTGGCAAACATCCTGACACATCATCATACACAATGAAGCAGGCATGAATAATTAATGTCCTCTCATGCAAAATATTCACTTGCACTCCAATGGTGTTTACTCCCCTGCAGACATCCATACTGAGGATAACCTCTGCTGTTTAGAGGAGCTCTGCGTCGCACCGCTGAATACCGAGAAGATACAAGAGACACAGTAGCTAGCAACATAAAGCAGCAGGAAATAGATCAGTAAATAGACCGCCGAGCTGTTTAGAGAATGGATTGAGAAAGGTAATGTTTTTCAATAGGAGAAAGACGGCAGTGTAGTTGGGAAGGCATGAGTGTGTCCTGAATAGGATATAAGATGGGTTTAATCTAACACAGTCATTCCCAAACAGGGGCACGTGTACTCCGAGGGTAGGACTGGGCAAAAAAAAAAAAAAACATTTTCCATTTATCAAATTTGTAGATTAAAAACAAATTTTATTTTTCAAATTCAATCTTTTTTCTTCTTTTTTTTCTATTCGCACTACGCTGAGATGCTAAAGGAAAAGTTTAGAATTGTCTTAATTGTAATGTTGTATGTTATAAAATATGTAGTTATCTAATTTCTTTATCAGAAAATTTAAGCTACTGTGAAGTTGCTGTTGCGCTTTTGCTTAAACCTGGGTTAAAGCTTGAAATTGTTGAATGACAGAGACTCATTTACTTTTTATTTTGGGAGGACAATCACAGCAATAAAGGCAAAATTGCCTCGCCTTATCCTAGGGTTACAGGAGCACATTGCAGTGGGGAATCAGAAAGATTTAATAATTAAATTAAAAATAATTGGGAAATGTTCTGAGTTCCTTTTTAGGCAATTCTTTTGGACAAACTCACCACAAACTAACCGTATCATTGCTTAATAAATAATATATTTTCTTGTAATTGATAAAAACAGGATAATTTTATACTGTGGAGGTCATTTTATCACATTTCTGACAATAGGAGACAACAATTAGCTACATTATACACAGTAGACTGTATTTACTTACTATTGAAGTAATCACATAAAAGTTGCATGAGATATATAAATATATATATATATATATATATATATATATATATATATATATATATATATATATATTAATAAATATCCACTTTAAATTCAACTCATTGTTTTCTAACCAATATATTGCCCCAATGAGACACAGTTGGAGGGTTTAGTTCCACTGTTCCATATGGAGAGGTCCTTATGATATGAAGAGGGGGTACACATGATTTGACAAAAATGCAAAAGGGGGGACAAGGGAGAAAAAAGATTGGGAACCACTGATCTAACAGTTTAAATTAAAGGCACAAAGAACTTGTTGACTTTGCGTTTAACGGGATTTTTGTCCTGCTCTCGGTCAATAACATAATCTCAGGAATATTTGCCCTTATCTTTTAGCTGCAGCTAAAGTTACCAAATGGACCCTTTAGTTACATGTATTTGTTCAAGTTTGTTCCAGCTGTTATCACATATTTGGATTGCGTTTGGTTCAACGGGTTTTTCACAATTTACAATTGTCTTGTGTCAGATCTGCAAAGCTGTCACATAAATTATGCTCCAGAAAAATTATCACTAATACTTGTGCTGCATTTCACAACATTGATAATACAGTCAGTAGCTCTTGTTTAGGCAAAAACTAACAGAATTACATTTGGAATCTGTATACCTTAGTGAATGTAACCCAGTTGGGTCCTGTAGACTGCGTTCAGCTGAATATTAAGATGGTGAGTGACTGACTGATGGAAGACGCTATGCAGCCCTGGGGAGACGTCTTTGAGAGAGAACTGACACTCCCGTTGTAACTACCTCGGAAGTCAACGCTATCACATTGTCATAGTGAGAACTTGCTTCCCTCGTTTCTTTTATTTCCCCACCATCTCTGCATTCCAAATCATTCCAACAGCCTAAAGCGACGATTGAGACTTTTAGTTCACGTCCGCTCTAGACGGGAAGTGTGGGGGACGGGGCGCATCCTGGGCCACGTTCACCAGGGAAAGTGACAGCCTGGATAATTGGCACTAATCAAGTGACTGCTTGGATTGAGAGAACGTCGCCGTCTGCACAAAGACAAGAACCGGGTTGACCCACGTAGGTAGTGCCCAAGGCCCTTAGTCTCCTACAATAGATTCTGTCAATCCTCAATGACGTTCATACAGCAGCACATTCTCTCTTTGGTCAATATGCACCAGAAAAAAGAAAGAAAGGAGAAGAAAGTAGGAGCTGGAGTTGAGGAGTGGTGGGGGGCGGTGGGAGAGAAGAGGGAACAAGAGACGCTTCCTATTTCACATGAAAACTAGGATGTTATGAAGCGCATACTACATTATTCTTTTTTATAATTTCTCTTACAGCTATGGCTTTCAATTACAGAGGACTTTTTTGTGAAGAGCGAGTCGGAGATGAATCAAAAATTCATCTGAAGAAGTTGTGCGCAGGGCGAGGAGAATGTACCTCTGGTGGAACCAACATTTGCGAAAGTTCCATCTCCTTAAGCAATTATTAGCGGTGATAGTTTGACATGTACAAGAGTTGTCAACAACTGACTTTAAACAAAGTACAAAGCAGAAGTAAACAGTGCCTTGGGCAAAATTAACTTGGGGGACTCGCCTTCTTATGAATTATAAATGGCGATCTATTACTGCAGTAAGCTGTGCTACCAGGAGGCTTCATTCACTCAGATAGACTAACCTATTTTCAACACATCTGAAAGTCAAGTGACAGCGAGATGCTAAGAAATGCAGTTTGGAGAAAAATGAGGTTGTTATTTAGTAAACGAGTTGTGTAATTTCTAAATTGTACCAAGCTAACCGTCCAATACCCTCGGGGAAGGTTCGCATCATCTGCTGTACACATTTGCCTGCTAACTGCCATTCAGTTGCAAATTAATTCCCTTCACAGAGCACATTGTAATCCATCTAATCAGCAAAGTGGCCCATACGTAAAAGCCCACGTTTTATCTTTTTAATCCTTACCTCCCCAGAGCTGCCTGGAATTAAGTGCAATTTTAATAGCACTGAGCTGGGATGATTTTGATGAACTGGACTTTTGTTTGTCCTTGCTCAGGACGCCTGCAGTCACATCTTTGCAAATCAGAAAGGTCGGCATCTCATGAGGAACAAAGTTTAAACTAATCTGTAATAGAGAAAAATATACCAGTTGAGCCAATTTCTTCCTTTGTACCTTTAAAGTATTCCCTCCGTCATAATTCTCAAGGTGCAAATGTGTCCCATCTACTGACCTGAGATGACAAAGAAGAGGGATTAGATGAGCTCCCACATGCAGCTGTGCAGCAGCCACAAGCTGTCTGGCTGGTCAAAACTGATAAAATGCGACGGGCAGTCCTAACCAGGGACTTTTCTTGCCTGCCTCTGCCCATGGGCTCTGTTTCAGAAAGATGTCGGAGAGTGTGGATTGGCACCTCTCTGGATACGCTAACCACAGAGGAACGGGAAAACCTGAATAGTATAGACTCCCTAAAGATGTAGACGTACACCAAAGGCTTCCTTGGACACAAAGAGTAAATAGTTGCTCAAAGTCAATTAGACAGAGCACTTTAGGTGTCATTTCTCTTGCTCCCAAATGGTAATATGACTATAGCTGGGGTTCCATGACAGATTTTTGGAAAATAAAAGCGATATTTCTAAATGTCGAGAAAGTATAATTGTACTTTGAACGTGTTTCCATTGAAGGTTGTTTTAACGCCTCATAACTCCAGTGAAATTTCATCCCACGAGACTTGGCTGTAGGAAGATGGATGCTCCAAACCACCTTATAACACTCTGTATTCCTCTGTTGTTTCACGTCTAATGTGGCAGTAATAATTTTTAAGTATAAAGCTAATAAATGTCTCGGTCTTCTCTTCTGTTTACACGTTCTCAGAAGCAGCAGTCATGTGACCATGTACGTCATGTTCTGTGACGTGTATTTGTGGAAAAAGTGTTTCCATAGCACTTTTGTGACACATTTTAATATCGAAACATCTGAAATACCTCCTTGTGAAAGCGTAAAAACTTTTTAGCAATATTTGAGTCTTTTTTCTTTTAAATTCAGGTGTTTCCATTACCAGTTTTATTGAGCTATTTAGATTTTGCACAATTCCAAGGGTAATGGAAACACAGCTACTACTGTCTTGTTTGAAGATTAGATCCACCTTTTTGCCAATCTGTGAGGCTAAACAGAAGCAGGCCAAAGCTTTAGGTGGATAATTCACGTCTTGCCAGACGATGGCACATGCAGTCGTGCAATAAACAAGTGTATGACGTTGGAAATCCAAGTACACAAAACACACCACACTGAAAACACAGTTTACTTACCCAGCCTTTCCTTCCCCCTTTCCTCTCTTTAGCCTTTTTTTTACAATTTGCACGTCTCCATAGAGTGTGCAGAATACACCTCAGCTTTAAAGACCAGCAAATACAATCTTTTTTACACCAGTGGAAGTAAACACATAGCTGCGAACAGTAGGAAAACAAGGCTATGATCTAGCTCTACAAAGGCCGTGATTGGCAGGTGTTTGGCACAAAGTGGGATTCAAGCAACAGCTTCACACGTTAATTGTAGCTGCCGTTAAAGGATGTTAACCAATATATGCTCAATGCTCTCTTTTTAGACACAGTTCTGAGGAGCAACTCTTCAAGCATGGCAGCGTTTCGTGAGCGGCGCCGCTGCTGATTTCAGGAGACTTGAAATAGCTTTTTTAGTCGGAGCGTCACGGCAGAACAACGTTCCCTCCAGGTGTTTATTGGCAGCAAAATAAACTTAAAATAACTTGAGTTTGTTTTGAATTGAAAGTCTTCATAAATGAAAATAAACAGGGATGCAGCTATGTGCTACAGCACACTCCTCCTCATACAAATGAATAGAAATATTTACTTTGCATACTTTGGCACATCAATATTTAATGTTTTCTTACTTGCTTTGATTCACATGACAAAGTCCAGAATTATTTATTACACACATACCTTTGTTGTGTCTGATTAAGGGCCTCAATTACACACCACAAAGAAGCTAATACTTGGTGGAGAACTTTACAGATAAAAGGGACCCTGAACACAACGCTGCATACCATTATCAAGGTGTGGTTACTTCTACTGACTCATAATTGTCAAACATGCCTCGAAGATACACAGATGAGTTCATGGGTCTCCAAAATCCTCGCCTCATGTTTTGCATAATATCAGCTTTGAATGGAAGTATAAAGGGAGAAGAGGCAGGGAGGGGCAGGTGCTGCATCTCAGTGATCCTCAGAGTGTCTCCAAGTCATTTTGTTTATCATTCAAATGCAAACCTTGTTCCATTATCCATGAGGGAATGGGAGTAATGCGTTAATGTCCCCTGCTCTGGTCCGAGATGACAGCAGCGTGGCCGCTCATGTCAGAGATGATGAGAGACAGAAATACAGACAGAGGGCAGCAAAAACATGTAATTACCTCATACCTACACTTTTATGGAGACAACGCATCAACATGCACATCTCAGTGTGTTAAATTAGGCTAAGCACGCCAGAGTCTGGAGATGTGTTTGAGGATGCGATGACTTTGATGAAGTGTGCGGTGTCAAGCTGACATGAAGGGACCGCAGCGTTTGTGCCTTCGTGTGTTTATGCTGCACATGCTTTCTCACAGGGACCGCATGCTTTTATGGCGTTCTATGTGTGATTGATTATTTAGTGAAAAACACGACAGCTAAAATCAGTGTGAAGCCAGCAAATAAAGTCAAATAACAAGGGAGAGCAGGTCTGAGGGAGGGAAAGATCTCAAGATGTTTTTGAAGCGAGTCGGAGTAGCCAAAGGCGAGTCGATCGTCATGCTTTCATATCCTTTTTAATATTTCTTCCCCGTTTTAATGATGTGCTTCCTATCCTTGAGTAAAGTTCTTCCTCGCCAGTCTTTTTTTGCCAGAAAGAATTTTTTTTTCTCTTTGAAATAAAATGTAAGTATATATATATTTAGTCTTCTAGTTCAGAGGCTTGCAGGCCCAGGCAGATATTCAAAGTTGTTCTTTTATGAATATTGACGGTTGTCTGGCAATTGCCAAAATGTTAACAATATTTTTATAAACAGCGTGTGAGTTCTAATCCCAAGCTTTCCTCAAGGACTATGAAGAGGAAGTTGGTAAATTGGCACAAATAATTACATTGGTGTGAATATTTTTGTCTATAAGCAAAATGTGTAATACATGAAATAAAAAATGTTGTTGATATGTAAAAAACAAAAACAAAAAAAACAGAAAAGATTATGTATGCACATGCAGAAAGCTGTATAAATTACGGGGCTTTGCATACAGTAAAATCAAATATTGATGATGATGGCGGGAAAAAGTTCCAATAGAGAAAAACAAGGAAAACCAAAGCAGCAGCGTCTGTCATTACAACAGCTCTAAGAGAGGCCCAGATATCAAAGCTGTGCCTTTGATATCAGCGCTTTCACAGAGCGCTGCTCTCTTTACAGCCATGATGAAGGCATCTCACCACACTCTGTCCATCACACGCCTCAGCCTTGTTCTTCATGGTCCCAAACCCTGAGGCAAGCTGCATATACCTGCGTCTCTTTCTCTCCTGGACTAGAAAGGGGATCGTATGAAAAAAAAAAAAAACACAGCAAAAGTTGGGATTTGTGAGCTGTTTTCAGGCTCAACCTTTGAAACAAAGACAAATGTATAACAGGGACATGTAGAATATGTTTACTGCCATGAAAACCCTACTGGGATCATGTCCTACTTTAAACATACATGTCAACATATCGGGTTTACTCATATTTAGAACAGATATATGCCAATTCAAATCATACTGGTAAATGAATATGATTCCATCTTCAAAGAAATATATTTTGTAGGACTGTAGAAAAATTAACTAATTAATCACAGAATTTTCAAAAAGATTGAAGCATGTAATACATATTTATTTATGGAAGATCATGGAATTAATGTAGAATTAATACACAGAAAGGATATTTAAATTCAACGACCATCTAAAAACTTTCTTTCTGCTTTGAATGAAATCAATTTCCAAGTTTAGTGAAAAAAAAAAAAAATATTATATCCACGTATAGAATATAACAAAATCCACACCTAGATATTAACTTGCAGACTCACTACTTTGAGAATAAATATTTCAAAAAAAAGAAGTTTTAAACTTTAAGGTTCAATGATATACTGTAATATCAACTGACAAAATGTCACTAATGGGTTTTGACATTTGCCCACGAGTAGTAGTAGAAGTATCAGTCGGGTGTTTTGCTCTGAGATGATATGCCACTGATAATAAAATAATAAAACAGACTGATATTTAATAGAAAGCTATCATTAGGGCATCAAACATTAAAAAACAAACAAACAAAACATTTAAGATCATTATTGGAAAAGAGAATGAATGAAGTTTTCCCTTGTAGATGAATTGACTTTATCTTATTTTGTTACTTTACTGTTTTGTGTAATTTGGTAATCATTTCTTCGTACCGTCTACAGACATTGATGGTTTGCTCAGGTTAAGATTCTTTATAGAATGAAGATATCGATGCTTTATTTGTCATTAAAGAACAAATCAACAGTGGAATGAGCTGATCAACTAGAATACATGCAAAATACAAGTACCCAGTGAAACCCACACAAGCATGAAGAGAACATGCAAAATCCACAATAAAAGATCGGCAGGTCCAAATATAATCAGGCCTGCGACCAAGCTGCGTTTCCATTACCCTTGAAAATGCGCAAAATCTAAATAGCGCAATAAAAACTGGTGATGGAAACAGTTACATTTTGAAAAAACATTCAAATATACACGTCACAGAACATGACGTACATGGTCACATGACTACTTCTCTTCGAGAAAACATGGCGCAGTACGTGTTAACAGAAGAGGGAGATTTCTTAGCATTTGACTTTAAAATCAGAAAGTGTCTATTGGTACGTTTACCGAAGTACATGTACGTAGCGTCTTAGGGTTATAATCCTAACAATATTTATGGTTAGGGTTAGGGTTAAGGTTAGGTTTATGGTTAGGTTTAGTCTTAGTCACATGACCAAAACTGGCCAATGACTGACCTATCACGTGAACTAAACTGGCCAATGAAGGGCACTGCATATGGATAAATGTCGGTAGATTGATACGGCAACCGTACGGATAGCCACTGCCTTAAAATTATCACTGCCACATTAGACGCGAAACAGCAAAGTAATACAGAGTGTTATAAGGAGGTTTGGAGCGTCCGTGTTTCTGCAGCAAAGTCTCGCGGGATGAGATTCCCCGGGAGTTACGAGGCTCCTGCCCAAAACTATTCGTCAATGGAAACACGTTCAAAGCGCAATTATACTACGTCGACATTTAGAAATATCACTTGGAAACCCAGCTAGTGATGTTGAAAACTCTACCTTAATGAAGGTGAGAATGAAGTTTAAAGTTTAAACATTGGATTTATTAGCTTGTATCTACAGTTTTACATTAAGCGGTTGTTGAATCTATTGTTCTAAAACTAAATATTAACAAGTTTCTGGTGAAGAGGTTGAAAGGGAAAAATGTATAGAAGAGTTCTCCCCCATCCCTGTGTCTGGAGGCAGAAATAGCCAGTGAAAAAGTGCTGCTTCAGTCTCCCATTCTGTCTCTGGGCATCGCTTTGATCAGTCCCACCTCAAGACTTCTCCTGGAGGGAACGCTGCACTTCTATTCTCCGTGGCTAATCACACTTCCTGTCTTTGTCTTTATGTGCTTTAGACAAGCATCAGATAGAAGCACAGGAACACATTTGCCCCGAGAACCTGCAGAATAAAGCCTGTAGTTGTGCTGCAGCTCGTCATTTTCCAGCAGATTTCCTCATGAATATTTCCACTGTTTGGGAGTAATGGATTTCAACCCATTGCAGCTATGAGAAAAAGGACCAAAAAAAAAAGGAAGTACAGAAAAAAGGATGTGTTGCATGGAGACACCAGATAAAATCTACTGTATGTCTCCCGATTGTGGCGGATCATGTATCTTTATCTGTACCTACAGTTGTTGGGTGACAGAGGAAGTGAAAGGCTTTCTTTGCAGACATCACTCAGTCTGCTGCACACTTACTAAAGAAATTCCACATGCACAGCATATTCTTTGGGCTCAGGCAATATTGCTCTGCTTGCCACCGGTGGCAGTTTTCACCAAGAAGTGTGTTTTGTGTGTTTCACGAAAACTACAGAAAAGACCATTTATGCCAGGAGCCAAAGAAGAATAAAAAGGAAAGAGACAGAAATGCTGCTTTCTTGTTTGAGGGAAGCTGAGGGCTATGAAAAAAAAACAAAAAACATCCTGAGCTACTTTTTTGAGCTGATTTCCATTTCCATGACCACCTGAGGGAGGTCAGGCTGCTCCAGCCAACTTCCTCTCAGCCGGAGAAGTGAGAGTGACAGCGACACAAACTCCAATACAAACTCTATCGCCACTCATTATCCTCAGTGACACCATCAGCTTTCAGCCAATGAATGAAGTGATAGCCATACAGAAAGAGAAAGCAACAGAAATCTCCTTTTTTTTCCCCTTTAACTTCTTCTTGGTGTTTTTCTCCAGCTTCAAAGCGAGGAACTGCGCTGTGCCCCAGGGTTAATTAACATGAACCAAACAGTGAACGATCAGAGAGAATTGGAAATCTCCAAAGGTTAAGTGTCACATGGGAAGCGTGTTTTTAAAGACGAAGCAGAGGTAGACTGGGTTTCTCGTCCTTTTTCTGCACGTTCAAAATCAAATGAAAGAGGGAGACATTTGTAGACACCTTTCCAAAAACTTTGCAGTTCCGCTGTCAGAAACGCCGAGCTTCACACGCTGCCGTCATAACAACATCTGTAATTCCTTGACATTTTTGGATGAACAAAAGAAGTCTCGACTCGCTAATCCTCCGATTGATTTACTCACTTTTTTTTCCTGTGTATGATTATCATTTTTTTCAAGGAGCACACACATAACACACTGTTGTAATTTTTTTTCTTCTAAAAAAGCAAAAGCTTGAAATAATAAAACACATTCATCACAAAGTTAATCACTGCTTTTATGGAGCTACTCAATGAAATTGCGTCTCCTCTTGGTATTCCCACAGGTGAGGTGGGGGGGGGGACAGAGAAAATGACTTCATGATCCACAGATATCCTGGACCGCATGTCTCGCAGGTGAAATAGTGTGATTTCCCTCTGCAATAATTAACAAGAGCTCCTCTTCTCTCCCTGTGGCTTGTCGCTGACATTTGGTTCATGCTCGAGTGTCTGCCTGTCTGATTTCAATCTCTTGCATGAAGGTGAGGCTGTGGTTGTGTGTGTGTGTGTGTGTGTCCGAGCGTGTGCGTGCACAAAGGGTCCAGTAGTGGCCGGTCTGACAAGGACTTTGAAGTCAGGACTTTCCTTCAGTCGATGGGATTAAGCATCGTGACAACAGGGATTAGAGACCCTCTTCGGTCCAGGCTGCACATGGAGCTCCATGCACTCTGTTTGGATTGTGTGTGTTTGTGTTCTCACAAAAGCTACATTATGTAAATGGTCGTACCTCACTCGCCCCCTGGATAGATATTTGACAATTCTCATATTCATCATAACGATCTCAATACATTTTGTCCACAGTGACACAGCGTGTTGATTTACACCAAGGATGAAAACACCTCTGAATGGTCACCTCGTTCTCCGCGGCAACAGGCCTTATTTTACATTATTACATTATGTATGCAGACTGGAGTATGGATAATGGATGAATCTAAAGCAAAGCAGTTTAATTACCAACCATCATTCTGTCTCACCTAGCTGCCGAGCTCACATCTTATTAGCCATGGTGTAAATAAACATTAATATGCCTCCCTGATAAAGACTCTCCTCCCCCTTCTTGCAGTTCTTGGCATATTATCAACATCGCTGCAAAGTACACACACATCCAAACTAAATCCAGTGGCATGTGCAAACAACAGGATATTTTTACGCTGAGGCCAGACCATTACAACGTTGTGTGTAGGAAACCCTTGTATCCGACTCAACGTCACACACTTGGTCTTAATTAATTAAACCAAAAATGGAGCAGATGAGTTTAAAAAAGGACAACTCTATCCAAAATGTCTTCATGCACGTTCGGTTCAGTAGCTGCAGGAGGAGGAGGAGAGTTTCAGAGTCGGATACAGAGCATGGAGGTGAAGCAGACGCAGGTTATTCTCAGCCTTTCAGCACACACTGGCCACGGCTACATGATGTTTTTTAATTCAGTATCAATTATTCTGAAATAAATTATTCTGAAGAATTTTGCTTTGCGTTTACATGGAAATAGAAATTCCGAATTAAGGTTTATATAGACCTATATATACTGTAAAGGGGAATTAAAGCTCTCATGTAAACTTGGCCAACGATGGAGAAAAGGCATCAAACACAATGCTGGGTTTGCAAAAAAAAAGCGATATTTCTAAATATCGACAAAGTACAATCGTGCTTTGAACGTGTTTCTATAAAAGGCTGTTTTGGGGTGGAGCTTCGCAAATCCCATGAAATCTCATCCCGCGAGACTTCGCCACAAGAAGACAGACGCTCAGAGCCTCCTTATAACACTGTGTAATCCTTATGTGGCACTAATAATATGTCCCGGTCTCCTCTTCTGTCTATACGTATCACGTCATGTAAACTCAAAGAGAAGAGGTCATGTGACCAGGTACGTTCTGTGACGTGTATTTGCGGAAAAATTGTTTCCATTGGTCTTTTGCGACAAATTTCTGACAAATTTCCATTACCATTACTAAGTCTGATCATGTTTCCAGGCTCTTTAACAAACTGTATTCTGCCCGAGATCCAAACACGCATAATTAAAAACAAAGCATTTTGTTTTAAAGGTCAAACATTGGCTCGTGTGTAAATTCCTTTCCTCACGAGCTGAGCTTCTGCACCTTAGAGTCATTGAAACCTTGCTGTTGTTTTTAGCATTTGACAAGAAGCTGAACTCTTCAAAAACACTAGATATATGTTGGAGACGCACCGAGCTCTTTTAGAAACTTCTGCTAGTGTCTTTTCTGTCTGTGGATGGACCGACTGCAGCCAAAACCCAAGAGGAGACAGGCCGTCTTCTTCTTCTGTTGCTTCAATCATCAATCTGCAGTACAAAGGAAGCCGCCTGATGGCATGACGAGTGCACGGCGCTCAGCTCATCTGTGTTATTGTTTCAGTTTGAGCCTCATAAAAGGAAGCAGGCCTGACGGTGCTGGAGGCAGAGGATCTGGCTCCAGCATCTGAGCGCAGAAACATCAGTGCAGCACAGCAGCATCTTTAGAAGGAGAAGTCCTTCAGCATGGTGCCAACCCTCCCCAGGGCACCAGCATCAGACCTGGCCTCTTATTTACCATATACAGGATCTCTCCCTGCCCTTAATGAGCAACACACTCAGCTTCCCACAGACAAAGGCCACGCGTTCACTAAAGAAGCTGCTTTTACTGACTTAAGTAGTGATAATTAAGAAAATATTAATCAAACTCTGTCTCTCTCTCTGTGTAGATGTGTAGAGGGAGCAGCTCTTCTAGCTTAGCCTGTAGGAGTTCTCATTTAGAGTATGCCTTCGACCTATAGAGCTGCAGGCAAACACACACACACACACACACACACAGAGACACACGCACACACTCGTGCACACAATTAAAGCAGACCCTGGTGGCCTTCTTCTCCATAATTAAACACCCTTTGGTGCCGTGCACTGCAGAGCTGGGTTCACACGTGTCGAGCGGAGACGAGTGAGAGGAAACATTGAGACGCTGTTTATTCGCCGTGTTGCCAGTTCTGTTCAGTGTGATGAATTAATAAGGAGCACAACTATACAGCACCATCCCCGAGTGCAGTCGCTGTCTGGATACGCAGCTGTACCGTGAAACTTTAATGTTGCTGGATGCCCTCAGTACTGCCTGAGCTTTATTCTCTCAGCTGAGGTCGGACCATATCTGTCAAGTTTCCCGTTTTGGCTGGGAAACTTCCTCTTTCCTGCCATCTTCCCGTATTAGTATTCTCCTGTAAATATCCCGCATTATAATGTAGTAACAACTAAAAGATAAATTAATAAAAACATTCCTCTGTCTCTACAAACTGAATGCTGTCAGTAGCCTCGCGAGACCTGACATCTGAAGTGGCCTGGGTGGCAGTTCTCACAAGATTAGATTAGATTAGATTAGATTAGATTAGATTAGATTAGATTAGATTAGATTAGATTAGATTAGATTAGATTAGTGCCGACAGCGCAAACAAACCCGGAAACAACTCATCTTGATGGATGGATGTAAGAAGACGTTCCAGCGAAAATAAACAAAAAACTTGTGTAAATACCTTCCTGAAGAGCAGCAGGATGAGACACAGTTACACGTTCTGTAAGATTAGTAACTGAGATTTTAGCGTTTACCACAGTGGGAAGGAACCATAGAAATCAGCATGAAAAATCAGCATAAGTTCAAGCACCACAAATATACACTCAAACGTTCAAAAAGTGTTGTAACGTTTGTAACAAATGTGTCTAATAAATCATTCGTGAATACCAGAGAACGACATAAGTGAGCATGAGAAATTAAAAGAATATATGTAATGACAATAAAATGTAAATGTCTAACTTAAAACAAGCAAAGTGAAATTAACAGTAAATATGCAATGTGTTGACTTGTTAATTAATCAAGCACTTACATTAAATAGACAAATGTGCTTCATATACCCATTTCTGTTTTCATTTATGCTGTATTTTAATGTAGGAATTAGGGCTGGGCGATATATCAAGTGTTCTATTTTGGCAATATAGAAAACTACACAATCATATAATAAATAATATAGCTTATTTTGTATCAAAATACTGGTTTTAGGAGTCCCAGCTTTTACTTCTCAGAACAACATGTAAAGTGCGTCCGAACCCAGACCTTCCTCTAAACAAACCACACTACAGAACTCACTCACACATGCTGTCCCATACAGGTGAAACAGCCACAAGTGGCACATACTGTGCAGCTGGTTGTTGATAAATGTCCCTGTGTAGCATTTTGCATCAGCAAATTTAACCAATAATTGTCTTTGTGGTTAGACTTTACTGAGCTATAAATATTAAGATTTATTTCGTATATCGCCATTTTGAGAAAAAATATTGACATACGTATGAGTTTTGGTCCATATCGCCCAGCCCTAGTAGGAATGTTCACAGCATTTCAATGTCAACTAAGGTCAGCCTACCATATTCTAATCACCTAATTGTATTTAGTAAGTGGTTGATGAGTGGCTATGTTAGATTTCTTGTACACCTACTGTATCTTAAAATATAAGGGATACTGGAGTTTGGTTGGGGTGGTGGGACGGATCGTAGCGGGCGCCAGAAACTTTGAAAATAAAATTAAGCAGTGACAACTGTGTGCGTTATGAGGCCATAATATGGTATTATTGTCATTTGGCTCTTGTTGTTATGGTAATACGAGGCTCTCCATCTCCTTCCCAGCATGCTCTCTGTTTGACATTCATGGGGTTAAAGTCCTCTGAATGATGAAGTGCCAGTGTTTGGGACAGTAAATTGCATCGTTTCAATTGAGAAGAGAGTTCCCCTTGGGTTTGTTGGTGGTGGTGGTGGTGGTGGGGGTGGGGGGGGGTCCCAACGGGTTGGCCTTGAACAGAACAGCATGTTGTACATCCATATAAAAAAAAAAGAGGGAAATATGGTGGCACTTTTGTCTTTATGATGCAAAGATTAATCTGTCGCCAGATCCTCGCATAAATCTCTGCTTTGCAAAATATGGTTTTATCTTACTTTACGCTGTCTTTTATTTATCCTTTATTGCCCATAAACACAAACCATCACAAAGGGCTAATGATCTCATCAATATTACTACAAAAATGATCATAAATTCAAAGCCTGGTTAGAATTTGAAGTCATTTCTCGTCTCAGCTACTGGACCATTGAAAACATTAGACAGAAGCATTATTTTATCTGGGAGATTTTCACTCTCAAAAATTGATTATCCTTCATCATATTTGAGCTGCTCTTTAATTTCATTAAATTATTGCACTTCCCCTTCCTTTCCTTTCCTCATCACTGTGTTCAGCAGCACTGACTTTGCCTTTTGGGGATGTTTTTTTTTTTTTTTTTACTTATACTTCAGTAGAAATGCCTTGACAACACTTTGGTGGTTATTTTATCCTGAGAGACCACAAACTAAACAGCAGAAACATGTTGTAGAGGAGCTTGTTTAGTGGTATGCAAATCATCCTAGCCGGGGGTAAAATTAACATTTTTAATTAAAATATTAGCACCAAACAAACACAGAAAAACACACTAATGATTAAATAATCCTGATACAACCTCGAAGTGAAATGGTTATTCCTCACATTTCTTTAACAGCCATAGAAGCAACAAAACAAATGGTCTTCAACAGCTTTTATATTACTGTTGAAATACATCTTTAAATTAATGCAGTTTTTTGTTCTCCCTAAATATAAGAGTGTTTCACAAATCTGTTTTAACCTTTTAATTTTTACATTCATGTAGATTTCCTGTATTATTTAGCACATGTTAATACAATGTAATGTAAACAATGATTAAAACACATTGTTATTTGTTAAAAGAGGTGAAATGGTGCATTTCTTCAGCAGGTTGCAGACTTTAGGCCCTGATGATATATGAAGTGTTTTCAGACTTTTAACGCTACATTAGCGACCTCTGGTGGTCATTGTTTGGAAAGTCCTCTACACAGAAACATGGGGGGTCCGGCCTGATTAAGGTCCAAAAGGTTTCCTCAGAGGGTCCCATCACTACTAGAGCAGCTGCAGAGCCACTTGTTTACATTTAATTGTTTTTTTTTGGGTTTTTTTTACACCTAAATAAATAAATTTTAAAAAAAAACAATATTAAAACATAACTTAGGCAAGAGGTTTCATTGTTCGTTCATAGAGGGCTGCAATCCTGCAGATTTTGAATGTCAACTTGCTCCAATACATCTGGAGCTCAATAAAGTTTTATTTTTCATCCTTGAATACAAAGTGAAAAGATACAGAACGTGAGTTAGCGACTCTTTTTCTACAATGAGGTGTTTTGCAGGAGTCCGTCATCTAAAATGTGTTGGACTGCAAATTCTCTGAATTTGATCTATTTTCAAAAGATTTTGGAGTTCAATTTGACGTGTATTTGATAAATACATCTGTTTATTTTGGAATATACTAGATTCCAGCACTAATGCTTCTGTGTGATGCAAACGTGCATTAGCCCAGAGGTTCTCAACTCGTCTCACCCTGTGACCCACACTTTGCCACGCGGTCATCAAACCGCGACTCACTTTTTTTTTTTTTTTTTTTTTAGAATTCCACTAACCAAATTTAGTTTTTTTTTTTCCAAAGATAGCTATTGAAAACGCGCATAAATAATCTTTTTTTAAAACATAAATCTATATATTTTGCTGTGCAACATGCTTTTCACAGCATACCTGTCAAAAGAAAAGTTCCTTTCAAAATAAAAGACAAGTCCAACATGACAGACATTAAGTATTTCTTTTTTTTTTGGACAACTTTCCGCGATCCACCCAGTACAGGCCTGTGACCCATTTTTGGGTTCTGACCCACCAGTTGAGAATCACTGCATTGGCCTATTGTTAACCGCCTCATGATTAGATATGACAGGGGTCTGCAACCCACGGCTCTGGAGCCTCATGTGGCTCTTTGACTCTTTTGCAATGGCTCCCTGTAGCTTTAACAAAACAAAACCTTATTTCTTACAGAGGGTATTGATAATTAATGACGATAACTTTAAATAAAATTATGATAAATTAATTGGTTAATCTAAAAATAAATCACCTGCAACATCTAGAGATCATCAACTTTCCCTGGACCTGCGACAAACCTAAAGGTGTAAATCCCTGGTAAGATAATTAAACTAACAAAAACACTATTCTGGAAGAAAATAAAGATTTCATTTGTGTGGCGAAAGATTTATTTCATTGCTAACATGCTGGCTTAATATGCATGCTTGATATGTTGCAAGAAACTAGCAATTAGCATGTGACATCATATGCGTTATCAAATTCAAGTTATTTTTTTTGTTTCGCTTCAAATCCATTAACTCATAAAATTATTCAATACTATTTTAACTGTATAGAATTTTATACACTATTATCTTCATTCAGAAGAAAAAAATTTTCGGCTCCAGAAAAAACTTTAATCCAGGCGAGATGAGGCAAAATGGCTCTTTGAGAGTAAAGGTTGCAGACCCCTGAGATAGGACCACTTCTAAAAATATGAATGTATCATAATCCAGTCTATGCATGAATGCATCAGTGAGCTGAATGACATCATTAAAGAGTGAAAATGGACCCAAGTGCTTCAGTAGATTTGTAAAAAGGGTTTATATAGTTTGGTTTTTACAGAAAATCCATTTGGAGTGATAACTGAGAATGATCAGAAACAGAAAAGATTCAGTGAGCAGCCGTTCTGTCCACACGTTAAAGCTAAAAAGTTCATTTCCTTATATTTGTCTTTCTTTTACATTGTATTGTGGTGAAGACACACTAGTCACTCCTTGTGAGGGTATCACTGTTGAATTAGTGCCATGGACCGTCTTACCTCAAACTCTCACAGTGCGCATGCGCGAGCACCGTAGGACCGCTGTAAAGTTGACGGACCGTACCGCCCACGTCTGTCCGGCCAATTCCTGGTCCATCACATCGCCAGCGTTTCTTTTCACAAGTCTTTTATTTTATACAGATTAGTGATGCACTGAAATTCCAGCCACCAAAAATGTTCAAATCTCCGAAACACTTTTCTCACCAAAAAAAAGTAAACCCAAACTGAATGTTCTAAAGATGTGAGCAAACATCGCAGTCAGCGTGCGCACTTGTTTTGAAACATTAATAATTGAGAACACAATTGTAATTGACTTTGAGGATAAAAAAATAATTGCAATTTAATTGTAACTGGAAGAGATGCTGGTCACTGTATCCGTAATTGAAATGTAATTGAACTTGGGTAATAGAAAACGTAATCATAACTGAAAAATGTAACTGACCCCAACCCTGGCTGTTGTAGATATCTGAGAAGTTCTTCCCAGGCTTTGTTTTCAGATGATTCAACCCTTCAGACTTCCTGTGTGTTGGAATGTATTCAGGTTTAATGGATCCAAAAGCATCTTTAATAACAAACAGACAAAAGAGGCGTTTTTGTGTGACAGAATATGAGATGTTCCTTTCAGTGGAAGGTGTTATTTTACTCCTCTGGTCCACAGAGGCTGAGCAGGGCTGTCTGATAGTCTCCTTTAGTGTGTTCCTACCAAACCAAAACACAAGGAAAGATTGGAGAAGCTGCACTAAATAAAAAAACATGATCAACTATGAATCGTTCTCACTCACTGTGATGGTTTTCTGCAGCGATTGTCCAAAGTTGCTCTTGTACTCGGAGCAGATCTTTTTCAGGTCCACCTCACAGCGGGACACAATGATTCTGGTCACTATCTTCTCTTTGGCTCCTTTACTCTGAGCAGACAAAGGCACGAGTCAGCACTTTTTGAGTTGTGAGACGCTCTCTGCAGACGCTGATGCAACGGCGTTGTAAGATCCTAACTGAACGTTGGCGGTTCCTGCTGCTAAAATGGAACTTTCACAAGCTGCCATACATTTTTAAACAATGTCTAGGCTTTAGATGAATCCCAGTCACACACAGGAGGATAGGATCAGGAATACCTTCATGGCTTCATTCAGTCTTCTGGCAAAAAACAGCTGCTTGTTCTCAAAGCACTGAACTGAAACAGAGAGAAAGCCAGTAAATCCCTACGTAATGCATTACTTCTAATCAGGGTTGGGGTCAATTACATTTTTCAGTTACAATTACGTCTTCAATTGCCCATGTTCAATAATGATTACAGTGACCAGCGTTTTTCCAATTACAATAATTTTTTTATCCTCAGCAAGTCAATTAAAATTATGTTCTGAATTACAAAATTTCAATTCCAATTAATCACAATTACTGAGCTTGAAATGAATAAGCCCAGAAAAGTTAACCTTTCTCTTGTGTTAGCTTTCTGTTAGCATCTCTTATGATAACAGGCCATAAATCAGCTGTAAAATACACTAAAAACAAATATATATCATCTAATGTATTTCCTATGTATTGATTACCTTGTTAGGCTTCCTAATCAATGAAAATATAAGTTTTAATATTTTGGTGTGGGATTCTGAGCCTTTTTTGTGTCAGTATACCCTTAGATTTATATTTATTTTAATGTTAAAATGGGCAAATGCTTGATATGAAACATATTTTAATAATTGTTAACTACATATGTGTAGAATTATACATAGAACTGTAACATGGTTCCCCAGTTTTGCTTTAAATTATAATTGACATTTATACCAGAATTTTCATGGCAATTACAATTACAAAGTCAATTATCAGAACTCAATTTAATTACGATTACGACAGCAACAGAATTTCTAAATTACAATTACAACTAGAATATAAGCATTTCCTGAAGAAAATGCAAGTGAGGATGCTGGTGTTGGCCCGCGTCGCACTGCATTAGCTTAGCATTAGCATTGCTTTTGCATAAGAATAGCCTTAGCATTAGCATAGCAATAGCATTCCATTAGCCTGGCATTAGCCTAGCAATAGAATTAAACTGGCATTAGCACGAACCTAGCAATGGCATTAACCTAGCATTAGCACTGACCTATAATTAGCTAAGCATTAACCTAGCAATAGGTTGAAAAAAGTTGAAAGGGTTGAAAAATCTGAAATTTCAAATTGAAATGAATGGGAAAGAAAAAAATTAATAAGTCAAAAAGTTTAAATCTCGAGAACTTTCTGAATTTTTGTCAAAATTAGAGAAACAGCGGAGGGGGAGTTAAACTGATAAGAATAGAGAGGATACCTCCTGCATCCTCATGAATTATAATTACACCATAATTGTAATTAATTATCGATTATGCAATTACAATTATAACTGAGCCCAGCTCTGCTTCTAACAGACCATGAGAAAGATAAAGAGGAGTGAAACGTGTTTACCCAACACCAGGAAGGATCTCTTTAGGTCTCCTTTCACCTCCTTCTCAATGCTCTCCTGCATGTCGTAGGGGCTGTAGCTCTTGTACCTCTGAAACACTAACGGTAAAAAAAACAACAACAAAATGTGCTATTTAAAAGTAAAGCACTATCAATGCAATGAAGCTGCTGGAGACAAAAAATGTTTTTATCATAGAAATCCATTGCGTAGGCCTCCTTGATCAATAAATCAACAATCATTTGCTCACAAAAAGATGTCAAACAGAGGTTCCCACCAACCTTTTTTGGCTCGTGGCCCCATTTTGATATCACAAATGCCACCACAGAGACATTTTTTTCTCTAGAATTAGTTTTTAAAGTGTGTTACAAATACAGAGAAGCTGGAATTAGTGCTTTACCTCAAATATTTTTATACTGCATTTTATTTGAACTAGATTTATATTTGAGAAAGTTTAAGTATAGGATACAGTTATATAACATTTATTGTGTATGACACAATAAATAACAAATCATTTTAATCCGTTTTGACCTAAGTTTCTTTTATCTTATTTTTTTTAATTTACCAATTAATAGACATTTCAGGCCACCCTACATGGGGACGATATCACTGGGAATACTGGCAACAAACTAGAACAAAAAATGTAGTCAAGTAAATCACTGTCCTACTTTATTTATGGTATACTGTACATAAGTGGGGTTAAGTTAATCATTTTATTTTATTTAATATAACCTTCCTTCTTTGATTATTTTGTTTCAAAACAAAATAAAAAAATAGAAGAAACTGTTTTTTTTTGATAAATTTAAAACTAGAAACAGGAAACGGAAAAATCAAATACCGTAAAAAAAAAAATGGTGTATTTCTGATCGCTTTTAAAATAAAAAATAAAGATAGTAACATATTATATTGTTTTGTTTGTTTGTCTTTAAAAAAGAGCAACGCATAAGTCACATCACTGATGAACTGGATAGAATCATTATTAATAGATAAAAAAATCAAAACAAAACGTTACAGAAAGCACACACAATATGCGAATTAAGGAACAAGAGGTGGTGTAATGAATCTACTGGTGCTCCTTGTTTCTTGTGATCAACTTCCGTGTGTGTTGATGGCTGCCGTTAGTGGTTCACGGTATTATGGTACAATCGTAGAAGTTCCTCACAATCGATAGTCAGTCACCTGTTTATTTGGATACTATTTGGACCATAATAATGAAAAACAAAACAAACGTGAGCAGCTTTTTAGACTTTATTTTGACCACATTTTTATAGCTAGCTAAAATTTGTTACTCGTTAATAATTTGTGCATATTTTGACCGAACAATATTATTTCCACAACTTCAGATCAGGTCCAACTGAAGACTCTACATGCCAAGTTTCATGCTCCCCAAGGAGTTGGAAAAAGTAGGTCTTGCAGTTTTCACAATTTTATAATGATACACGAATTTCAGTGGTATATAAACATTTTCATACATTTTAATTGATTTATTCTTTGAAGCATTAATATTATTTTATACAGTTGCAAAGCTTAAAATTTAAGTGATGTTCGTACACATTTATATGTATCCATAAATGCAATGGGAATAATAATTAGCTAAATAATTTATCTCTGTGTTTTGGTTTTCGGCCTTGGTTGTCCCATTTTCGGTTTTGGACAAAAATTTTCATCTTGGTGCATTCCTAAATAATAATAATAATAATAATAATAGCACTAATAATGGTGGAAACCACATCTGTACATATAACAATGCTTAGAAGTGAAATGGGAAAGTTTTATTTCTAGCAGCTGGACAGATGTCAGGAGTTACACACCTTTCTGCAGATGAGGAACACTTCTCTCAGACATGATGGAGATCCAGGTTGGCACATCGGTTCCTTTTATTCTCACTCCAGCATCATAAAGAGCCTGATTTAACAATAATTACATAATTAAATTCAGGGTTGGGGTCAATATGAATTGTAATCGCGTAATTGATAATTACAATGATGGTGTAATTTTAACTGTAATTTCAAAAATATGTTGCTGTCCTAATCATAATTAAGTTGTAATTGAGTTCAGATAATTGACTTTGTAATTGCAATTGCCTTGAAAATTCTAGAAAAGTTGTTCATTATAATTTAACGAAAAACTGGGGGAACCATGTAACAGTTCTATATGTACCGTGCTACACATATGCAGTTATTAATTATTAAAATATGTTTCATATCAAGCTTTCCCACATTTTACCATTTTAAAAAATGAAATCGAGGAATATACTGATACACCTATATTTTTATTGATTAGGAAGCCTAACAAGGTAACCAATAGATAGGAATGAATTTAGATGATAGATATTAGTTTTTAGTGTATTTTACAGTTCATTTAGGAGCTGTTATCATAAGAGATGCTAACAGAACGCTAACACAAGAGGAAGGTTAACTTTTAATAGGTCATTTGTTTTAGGCTCAGTAATTGTGATTAATTGTAATTGTAATTTACTTTCTGAAGATAAAAAATAATGTTAATTTAAGTTTAATAGGGAAAAAAATGCTGCTCACTGTAATCGTAATTGAATTGTAATTGACCATGGGTAATTGAAAATGTAATGAACCCCAACCCTGACTAAAGGTAATCTATAATACAGATATATTTTTTTCTTATAAAGTGCTAAAAGCTATATTTTCACACAGACTTACTCTGGCGTCATCATCAATCTTCTGATAATCAACCACAGCTGAAGCATCGGCTCTTTTGGTCTGCACAGATAAAATAAATAACAAACAGCTGATGTTATTGCTCTGCTTTGCTTCATAAACCTTAAATAGAGACTTTATCTGACCTGCACCAGAGCCAGGAGCAGCTTAGCAAAGTTCCCTGAAGTATCCCCAGCCACGTCTTTGTCCAGGTCCTTCTTGAACACTGTAATGTATTACTTCAGCTTTAATTCTCCGATTTCTGTGTGTGTGGTGTTTTTGGTATAAACTCACATTCTTTGTAGACGCTCTTTATTTCCACCAGTTCAGCGTTGCTGCGTGAGCACAGTATCTCAATGAGAGTTTCTTCATCTGTTCCCAAACCCTGAAAGGAGAGCAGGACCTGTTAGCTGGGCTTTAGTCATTCCTCCAGCAGAGGACAGTGTCACCCTTTTACCAAACTCAATGAATGCTTTACTTTCACAAACAGCACCAAACTGTGTTACATTTGACCAGGGGTGGGGTCAGTTATAATTGTAATCGCAAAGTATGGTGTGATTATAACCGTAATTGTAATTGAAAAATCTGTTGCTGTATTAATCGTAACTGAATTATAACTGACTTCAGAAAATGGACTTTGTAATTGTAATTGGCATGGAAATCCTATAAAAATTGTCAATTATAATTTGAGAACCATGATAAAGTTCTATGGCTCACACATACTGTATGTAGTTAACAATCAATAAAATGTGTCACTTTTCTTGAGGATCATTTTACCAATTAAAAAAAATTGAAATCTAAGGCTATTGTGAAAAAAACCCATTTCAACCTTTTTCAACCTTAAGCTAATGTAAGCCATTGCTAGGTTAACGCATAGCTAATGCTAGGTTAATGCTAATGCTCAGTTAATGCTTACCAAATGCTAGGTTAATGTTTTTGCTTGGCTAATGCTAAGTTAGTTCTCATGCAAGTTTTCACACCAATGATCTGGTTGGATTTAACCTGTAGGCCTCAGCTGTGTATGAATGAGTACGTCACGTATGACAAACCTTGATGGATCCTCTGATCTCTGAGGCGTCGTACTGGGTTGTACTTTTCATTAGTCCAAGAATCACTGTTTCCAGAGTCCCAGACAATGCTCCTTTAAGAGCTGAGATCATGTCCTAAACACACAAATATACATATACGATGAGATTAATAAACCAATCATTGCACAGGACCTGCTTAGCTTCATACCAGGGTTGGGGTCACTTATAATTGTTATTGCGTTATTGATAATTAATTACAATTATGGCATGATTATATTTGTAATTTAAAATATACATTTCAGCTTTTTCAATCTTATTCCTAATGTTCAGCTATTGCTAGTTTAATGCTTAGCTAACGCTAGGTCAGCGCTAGGTTAGTGCTCATGCCAGTTTAATGCTATTGCTAGGCTAATGGAATGCTAATGCTATATTATGGCGAAGGCTATGCTAATGCAAATGCTATGCTAATGCTAAGGTAATGCAGTGTGACAAGGGCCAACACTTACAGCATCCTCACTTGCATTTTTTTAACTCATTCAGTGCCAGCCATTTTCAGATGCTCTACCCCCCTCAATGCCAGCATTTTGACTGATTTTAAAGACCCACAGAATCTTTTCTACTATGACTATCTGAAATACGACACCAGATTCTGAAAGATTGAAGGCTCTACTTTCATCAAAAAAAAACAAAAAAACATTTGTTTCTGGCTCGTTTCCTTCTTTTGTAATCAGCTGTTAAATAGAGCAAGTTTTATACAAATCTTCAGTTTTAGAGCAAAAAGCTGAGAAAACAGCATTTTTCTAAAAAAAAAAAAGCCTGTCAGTGAGTTTAAAGCTATTTTTTTTTTACTTTCGTGACAACTCTAACATCTGAACATAGTTTCCTTATATAAAACTATTTACAGCTGATTTTGGACCTGTTATCATAAGAAATGCTGGTCACTGTAATTGTAATTAAACATGGGTAATTGAAAAATGTAACTGACCCCCAACCTCGCTTCATGCCCTGGACTGGATTACCTTCTTTGTCCTCCGTTCATATGCAAAAGCTATCTCTCTCCTTTGGGCATAGGTTCGCTTTGTCAGGACATCAATGATGGTCTGCTCGTCCACTCCTAACGATCGAACACATGAGGAATGAGACGAGTAAATACAAGGGATGGAAAGAAAAATTCACTAGCAACGCCATTTGGTCTCAGACAGATGTTTTTAAATGTTTACAGAAAAATAACTCTCTGCTTTTGCGCTTTTGAGACATTTCCAACCTCTTTGGGTAAATGATGACATAATAATTAGGTATATTCCTGTTGGCCAGGACAAATCTTTCCTCGTCGATTCATCGTTCCAACTTGGCTCTTCTGCTGAATCCTTCTGCCCATGGGTTTGCAGCCAATGGTTTAGAGCCAGCGCCCAGTGTTGAGGACTGACATGGAGGACTGCCCAGCTCGCTCACACCACTTTGAGCTCCATGACTCACAAATACCACCTCCTCATTCACAGGGAGACGCTGCAAATTCCAGCTCTGAGGAATCCATGCATTTGTTGTTCTATTGTTTTTTAAGCGTTACTATGAGGATGTCACAGTAGTTAGATAATGTGGAAGATTTTCTCTCCTTACATAATACAAAGTGCCTTCTTTTAAAAATGTAAAAACCCTTAATAACAAAGCTATGAACACAGAAACCAGTTTGTCCAACATTTCCACTAAAGTTCACTTTGTTCTCCTTGTGTTTCTAACATTATTTTCTGAAGCAGGTCAGACTAGGTCAACAGTGGGAGTTGCTTCATGTATCACTGCAGCTTTTCATTACTAAGGATCCTTCTGTATGGCAGTCTACGGCAGGGGTTCTCAACCTTGGGGGCACCAGATGCCTTTAAGAAACAGATTTTTTTTTTAGCAATTTGAGCACATTTTTGCTTATTTTACTCTTTTTCTGCAACTTGCCATATTTTAATGCTTTTTTCATCACTTTTTCTTGCCATCTTTTTGCTACTTCTCCATCAAATTTCAATACCTTTTCTGCACAGTTTATTTTTTCCACTTTTAAGACGTTGTCGGCACTTATAAACCCTTTCCACCACTTTTCCTATACTTAATGTCACATATGTTGACCCATTATTGTCATTTTTAACCTCTTTTCACCATATTTCATGTTTCTTTTTGCCAATTTAACCACATTCACAATTTGTCAATGCCATTATTGACACTTTGAACCTTTTTTAACCACTTCTTCTGTCCGTTTTCGTCTCTGGTACCTTTATTTTGCCGGTCGTGGGCTAAAAAAGGTTGAGAACCACTGGTTCATGGTACCTAGCGTTTATCTGTCTTCATCCTTATTTATTTATTTTTTTTATTTTTTAATGTTCCTCATCCTCTTCCTTTTTCTATTCACAAAGGAACAGATCAGCAGATGTTTTCCACTCAGGACTCTGGTTTGACCTGAATGAACTGCCTGCTGTGAACAGAATATGATACACACAACAGTGTCACACCTTTAGTTTTGATGGCTGTCTCTATTCTGGCAGCATCTCTGTCAGGGTTGAAGTCCAAAGCAGGAACCACTGTGGGGTACAGGGGTTCATTGCCCTGAGAAGGGACAACAAATATAATAATGGTTTATTATTTGTAATCAATATCGCATACACAGCAAACATGTCATTTCTTTATTACCCCAACATTGAGAGACAGCTGTCCCAGAAACTCTGACACCAATGCCATTTTGACAGTCCTGAAAGAGACAAAATGTCACGATTATAAAACTTTCTGTAATCTATTGACTCTTTAATCTGTTGATGGGATTATTTTACCTTTGCATGAACTGCCTTTATTTTGGCTAAACACTTTATTTCATTAGAAAGAATGACTGAGTAAAGCATTGTCTGTGAAACTGGAATGGATTTTTTTTGCAGTTTTTCAAATCATAACATCTGGTCCAAATAAGAGCACCTCTCCCATTTCTTGTACATTTTGACACATCCATAACAGTTACAGCTGGTCACACCTGAGTTAGTGTATTGCACTCCAGACCAGTACGACAACTAAACCTATTTACAGGATCATAAAATAACCTGAGCAGTAACCCAACACCACAGAAACTTAATGAAAAGCAACATTTAGTTTGCACAAAGCCCTGGGGCAAGACTAATGAATGAAAGCTTTCAATAATCCTTATACTTAAAAACAGATTTTCCTCCTCTCATTCTAAAGTACAAAATGCAGAATCATCTTCTTTATGTGGAAGTTCAAACCTACCGTTTCGGAGCTGGGGTGATGAGGTTGTCCTGATGGTGTTGGGAGTGGAATGGGTGTGGATGTCTTAACTTTTCCGACTTCCTCTTTCAACTCCTCTGAGTCGGGATCCCTCCCCTTTCCATGAACTCATGACTCCGCCTCTTTCCACCACAGCTCAAGTCAGGCAACAGCAGAGATTAAGTATCAGGTAAATTAACAACAGCAATTATTTAAAGGGACAGTACTGAAGTTTTACTGACTTTACTGCTGATGTTTGTTTACAACATTTTACACATGAGCTTTATGTTTGTATGTTCATATAAAATATTAACAAAACGTGCAAAATGATTTTAGACAAAAGAATAAATAAAACATTCTATTTTATTAAAGATGTTGATGATTTACACATTAGTAAACACATATAACAAAGTAAAAGCTTTAATCAGTCAGAGGTTTTATCTCGTTTCATTTTCTCATTCCTGGCTGCGCTACTGTAGGTATGTGTTAGCAAAGGAAGCAGTTAGCGAGTGGCTAATCTGCAATGATGGCGACCACATATAAAAAAAAAAATACAGTTACTGTCCAAAGTTATTTGAGTAAACAGGAATTGGAGTCATCTGTCGGTTACAAGGGATGAGACATGCGGATGGAAGTGGGAATCTGAACATTTATTTATTATCACATAATCAGGAAGTCATAATAAGGTGGCTAACATGAAATAAAAAACATGCCAGAATATTGAATCTTTCCACAGCTTTCACACAGACTTCTGAATGAGCTTCTTCATGTATTTGCTGCGCTTAGCTGCACGGTTCTTTTTCTTATTCCTCTGTTTGCTTTTCGACTTTGTTTTGCTTTTCTGCTCACAGGCTGGGGTTTTGGACTGTGCCGATCCACCTTTAGCGGTCTGCTGAGACACAAGCCAGAGTTAGAAAAGTCAAAAACAAACATTGTGCTTTAACACTGAGTTCCTTTCTTTTGCTGTTTTGAAAAGCTAGAAGATGTGTTGACCTTCCGGTTGTGTTGAAATCTCAGCAGGCATCAGATGAATGTCTGCTGCTGCTTCTGGAATGCTCTGTATTGTTCCTGTGTTAGTTTTAGGTTTTTACAGAAAGCTAAACTGTACTGTGCTGGTTCAGCTTGTCTGATCAGTAAATGTCCAAAGGCTTTGCAGCGACCACAAGCTGCAGTAAAACAGATCAGTTCTTGTGGGTTGGGGTCAATTATAATTTTAATTGCGTAATTGATATTTTATTAGTTATAACGGAAATATAATTGTAATTTCAAAAATTCTGTTCCATCGTAATCAGAATTAAGTCCAGTTAATTGACTTTGTAATTGTAATTTCCCTAAAAATTCTATAAAAATTGTCAATTATAATTTAATGCAAAACTGGTGAATGATGTTACAGTTCTATGTACAGTTCTACACATATGTAGTTAACAATTATTAAAATGTGTTTCATATCAAGCTTTCCCACATCTTACTATTTAAAAAAAATTGAGATCTAGGGGTATACTCACACAAAAAAGGCTCAGACACCCACACCATAAATATTAAAACCTATATTTTCATTGATTCGGAAGCCTAACAAGGTAATCAATAGATAAGAAATAAATTAAATGATAGACATTTGTTTTTTGTGTATTTTACAGCTGATTTTGGACCCCTTATCATAAGAGATGCTTACAGATTGCTAACACAAGAGGAAGGTTAACTTTTGTTAGGTTATTTATTTGTAATTTAGCTTTAGTAATTGAGAAAGCAATTGTAATTGACTTTCCGAGGATACAAAATAATTGCAATTTACTTGTAATTAGAAAAAATGCTGGTCACTGTAATCGTAATTGAACATGGGCAAATGAAAACTGAAAAATGTACCGTAATTGATCCCAACCCTGTTTTTTAAGAGTTACTGGGTGTTTGTTGTGAGTCTAGTTAAGACGGGTGTGGACGTCCCTAATATTGTGTTTGCTCTTTGTGCCTTAAACAGTAAACTTAGAGGGATAAAGTGACACACAAACACACCTTTATGAAGTTTTTTGGTGGGAAGGTGCATGGGACACGGCCATGAGTGCGGTGGAAGGGAAGAACCACAGCTGGATCGACCGGTATCCAGGGCACGGAGCCAGAGGTTGGAGGTTGTGGAATGGAGCCGTGAACCTGCTGCAGGTTAAACGCTCTCCGAGTCGCTGCGCCTTTAGCGGCTTTAAAAAGGGTCACAAACGGTTCCCCTGCTTTGTGCGAGATCAGGTATTGTCCTTCCTCTAACCTGCAACACCAAATCAAGCATTCAGACCCACATGGAAACAAAGATCAAAAGCTGTCTTGTTTGTTGTATGAATAATGACTGGAATTTACGTGAATGGTGGCACAAGTCACGTAAATTCCAGTCATTATTCATGCATGGTGCCTAAGAAAGTAGAAGGTGATGTATTGTGTCTTTAGTGAGTAGTTGATTGTGTCATTCTCCAGTACTAACATGAAGACAGGATGAAGTCATATTTAAGCTCGAGGCTAAACAACGGTGAGCGGAGCAAACAAAAAAAAACTGTGTCAGATTAAACACTGTCTGGAGACATACGTAAGCAGACAACTGCAATTCTACTGCAAAACACATTTCTGATACACTTACAATCCACACATATCCAAACACTTGTGCTTACATGCTGTCACAGTTATTTAGTTCAGTAAGATATTTAAAAACCAATAAATTACAACTTTTTCATCTTTTTAGTCTCTTTCTTACAACAGAATTTTTCTTTAAATTGTTATAAATCAATATAAATATGTCCTTATAACACTGGATCAGAAAAGAGGAAGCCTCCATTCAATATAATGAAGCTAAAGGTTAGTGTCTGTTCTTGCACAATGTTTTCCTTGCATTAATTCAACGTATTAAACCATTGTTGCTATTTTTTTGGTTCATGGTTCTTAAACCTATTACCTGATGGTATTGAATTTGAAGTCTCTGTGCAGCACGAGGGCCTGAATGTGATTGTGTCTCATCAGGAAGCAGCTAAGGATGAGTGATAATGGGTTTTCTTCTATTAGGGAACGATAGAATTGCCTTTTTGAGGCTGCTCACTGGCATTACTTGGTTATAAATCATGGTTCATTATTTGTGGTGTTAGTAATTTTGCTTCATGATTAAAAGACTGTTGGTTTGTGGTTCAAACATTGTGTAAACTTTGAAAAAGACTGATTTCAGAACTAAAATGAGAATAATCCTACTTCGTAGTTAATAAACATATCTTTACCTCGAGAGGTTTTAATGTATGGTACTTTCATTTCAGACCTAAGGGGGCTGCATGTTTTAAAAAACATTTTATAGTCCCATTCCCAAAATATAACATTATTTAATTTAAGTCAACATTTAAATATTGTCTATTAAAACCATGTACAGTTAGTCTTTTTGAGAATCAGATAAAGGACAAACTTTTGTGAATATTTACAGTGTATTACTTTATGAATATTAATATTATGTGAAGGTTTAGTTTCTTCAGACAACTGTTCCTCAGGAAATCCATCTCGATCTCCTGTCATATTTTGACTATCAACTGCCAGTCTTCGTCAGAGGCTTCTGCTGATCGCATTGAAGTTTCCTTTGATGTTTCCTTGACTTCTGCGTAATAATTACAGCAAATCGATTAACATATGATGTTTTCTCAGTCCGTAGAAGCCCTTTTCAGGCCAAACTAAGTTAAAGAGAACAACATGAATTTGTTCTCATACAGTTTGGTGTAGAGCTGTCTGAGAAGACAAAAAGAATCTTGCTGGAATTATTATGCGGAACTCAAGGAAACATCAAAGCGATCAGCAGACGCCTCTGAATAAATGAAACCGTAACACATTAAAAAAGAAGACAGAAATAATCTTGCTGGAATTATTACTTTGTGGTTTTAAACAGTGCGGTTTGTTTTGTTTTTACATATACTAAACTCACTCTAAAACAAACTACAAAGGTGGCAAAGATCTGCACTCATATCAAAGAACAAACGTCTGAATAATATTGCTTTCAACTGCTTACCCACTTAGCTTTTTCAGTAGGTGGTGCAGTATATTTAGTGACTTGGATGCCCTGTGGATGGAAAAGAGACATCATCACAGTGTTCGTCACTGTATTTCAGCAGAAAGCAGGATTTCAATAATATCTCAGACGACTAAAGCAGTTGTGAGTTTGAGCAATAGAGAGTTTGTGATAAACCCACTCCACCTCACAGAGACAACCCAAGAATCTTAAGTAATTCAATGATTCATAGGTGATCGGGCTAATGCTAATCATCCACACACAAACAGTGCTTAAACCACACTCACTTGAACCCACAGGAGGGATTGGGCTTCCAGTCGTCAGGCAGCTTTCTCAGCAGGGCTACTTTTGATGTGTGCGCATTGATGTGAGCTGCAAAGTCACAACGAGAGGGATGAATGACACACTGAGAAACGTGACGAGACCTACTGAGCGCACACATCAAGGGCTTTGCCTCATCATCCCTTTTACTCTGGGTGCTTATAAAGTAATTAGGCAGCAGTGATTACGGTGCCAGCATTGTTACGAGCTTGAGTGGGTGGTGAGAAACGCTTGTTGGTTCTCTTCCCCTTTTCCTGCTCCTTACTGTAGCTACTGAAGCCTGCTGATGTCAACACTGCTCCCACTTTAAACACTGAAGAGGCTGCAACCAGTGTCACACATAAGCACGAAGAATGCCACATGACAAACCACATGATGAGCCTCTAACCACAGAACAACAGAAATCTCCAATGGAAGAGAAAGAACATTCTATGCCTTAACTAGGGCTGGGCGATATGAACCAAAATTCCTGTCTCTATATTTTTTATAAATCTTGATATTTTAACTGAAGATTTTATCAGAAAGACAATTCAGGGTTAAATTTGCTGATCCAAAACCCCACAAAGACACATTTCTTAACAAACACAATATTTGCCTTTTTTGCTTTTTCTCCTGTAAGGGACAGCATGTGTGAGTGAGTTCTGTAGTGTGGCTTGTTTAGGGGAAGTTATGGGTTAGGACGCCTTCAGAAATCCATCTCACTGTGTTACTCATGCTTTTCTAAAAAGTAGCAAAAGCAGCGACTCTTAAGTGTTTTATAACAAAATAAGCTATAAAATAAAAATTTATCAATATAGGTGATATTGTAATTTTCTATATTGCCATAATAGAAAACGCAACATATCTTGAATATGGATATATTGCCTGGGCCTAGCATTAAGGATAATACACCTTTCACTTAGCTGTGGATTTCAATCATTATTCAGAACAAAAATCCAATCAATTTTATATTAAATAAAAAGTAATTTATTTAACAAACATATGTCCCTTGGAAACATTGTATTTAAAGTGGTTGCAGTGATATATTTTGTATATTTACTCCCTGTCTATACAAAACATTAAAAAAAACATGTGACTTTTCACAGAAACAACAAATTCAAATTACATAGGGTAAAGGGAACACCTCACATAACTGTAAAAACAAATGGTCTTTCTCTAAGTTCACACACAAGTTCAATGCAACCATATAAAAAGAAAAAAAAAAAGCTAAAAGAGAACTTGGCCTTGGTCTGCAGGAGCATTCTTCGTGATTACCCCATAATCACATGTGGCGGTTGTTATGGCAACACAGTAAACTTGCACACTAAACATTCAGTGCAGGATGGTGAGTCATCTAAGGCTTATTCCACTGGTTTGTGGGAGGATGAACCGCACTGACTAAACATTTAACGGAAAAAAGTCCATTTTACAGAATATGTTGCAAAATAAAAGATTGGAGAAAAATATACCACATTCTTTTTTTGGTTACACCTAACTTTCCACCAGCTTCAACTGGTTAAGGCAAATGGCCACCACACTACTCTTGGTGGAGTTATAACAGCATTCTCCTTTTGTTAAAGGGGCAGTATTATGAAAAAAATCACTTTATAATGGTTTTGCTACACTGATATACAGTACATTCCTTTAGCCTCATTCAAAGTTTCCTCCCTCCCTTGTTATTCCACATTTTGTGAAAAGTCAGCCCCAAACAAGTAAGTTGGATTTTTCTCGGGTTGTGACGTCACATCACGAAAACTCCTCCTCCTGACAATCCTGGCTCCTCCTCTCCTACATAGGAATGTGAACTCCTCCCTCTCAAACTACCTCACAGGTAAAACAAACAATGTTTAATATAGAATATACATTATACTTTATTATCAAATATGTAAAACTACATGCACGAAATGTGTTCTCTGCATTTAACCCCTCCCTGAGAAGCAGTGGGCAGCCACGAAGTAGCACCCGGAGCAGTAACAATCAGTTCAATTTTTAGTATCCATTATACCGCCTCGTATCGCCTTTGACATGTTGACGTGTTTGTGACCAATGCATTGCAGCGGTTGGACAAAACAATGGACTATCGTCTTGAATGGACTATTCCTGTAATCAGTAGTGGTGAGGATCACAAAAAAGCGACGTAGCAGCTCCGGTGACTGTTTGAAACAGCTGACTGACTCCGCTTTGTCTGACTCACAATCACAAAAGCCGCTTAAATAGCCATGTGTTTCACTGTAATGAGCAGTTTTTTGGCTGAAAACAATAACAAAAGTGTGTGCATAGCAAAAGAAAATAGCTATAGTGAAACACTGCTGTGTGGAGTCTGTCTACAGACGCGCCCACTCATGCAAATGCATGAAGTCCCCAAAACAGCCCGTTTTTAGAAGCACCAATAAACTGACTTTTCAGAGGGCTAAAACTCCAGAAAACAGGTGAGTTTGGGAAAACAAACCTCAAATACTATGTTTTTGGGGTTCTTAGAACAAATGGAGATGAGTGAAAAATAGCATAATACTGGACCTTAAAATGAACTATTCCTGTGGTCATAAGAGGTGTGGAGGACAAGAAAGTGGCATAGCATCTCATGTGAGTGTTTGAAACAGCTGACTCTGATAGTTGAGAATTTACTGCCCTGCGCAGCAGGGAAGTAAATTTTAGTAGACGTTATACCGCCTTGTATCGCCTTTATGGGATGATTTGACGTGTTTGTGACCCAATGCAACGCAGCGGTCGGACAAAAGAATCGTCTTAAATGGACTAGTTCTGTGTTCAGAGGAGGAGAAGGAAGACTGTTAATGATTTCCTGCTGCTGTGATAAACACACACGCTGCTTTAGCATGTGTGTTTACGCCCACTCACGCATATGCATGAAGGCCCAAAAAACAGCCTGTTTTTAGAAGCGCTCTGAAAGTGACTTTTCAGAGGGCTAAAACTCCAGAAAACATGGAAATTTGGGAAAATAAACCTCAAATACTATGTAGTTGGGGTTCTTAGAACAAATGGAGATGGGTGAAAAATAGCATAATACTGGACCTTTAAAAGAGAGTTTTTCAACTCATCACGAATCATTAAAAAAAATGAAATAAAATAGTTGGGGGATTACAGAACATTGGGAAATTGATTTAAGTTCCATCCATCCATCTTCTCCCGCTTAGCCGTTTCCGGGTCGCGGGGGCAGCATCCTCAGTAGGCAGGCCCAGACTTCCCTCTCCCCGGCCACTTCCTCCAGCTCTTCCGGGGGGACCCCGAGACGTTCCCAGGCCAGCCGAGAGACATAGTCTCTCCAGCGTGTCCTGGGTCTTCCCCGGGGCCTCCTTCTGGAGGGACGTGCCCTGAACGCCGCACTAGGGAGGCGTTCAGGGGGCATCCTAATTAGGTGCCCGAGCCACCTCATCTGGCTCTTCTCGATGCGGAGGAGCAGCGACTCTACTTTGAGCCCCTCCCGAATGACTGAGCTTCTCACCCTATCTCTAAGGGAGAGCCCAGGCACCCTTCGGAGGAAACTCATTTCGGCCGCTTGTACCCGTGATCTTGTTCTTTCGGTCATGACCCAAAGTTCATGACCATAGGTGAGGGTTGGAACGTAGACCGACCTGTAAATCGAGAGCTTTGCTTTTCGGCTCAGCTCCCTTTTCACAATGACGGACTGGTGCAGACTCTGCATCACTGCAGACGCCGCACCAATCCGCCTGTCGATCTCTCGCTCCATCCTTCCCTCACTCGTGAACAAGACCCCGAGGTACTTGAACTCCTCCACCTGGGGCAGAACCTCATCTCCAACACCTTTTTCCGGTCGAGAACCATGGACTCGGATTTGGAGGTGCTGATTCTCATTCCGGCCGCTTCACACTCGGCTGCGAACCGATCCAGTGAGAGTTGAAGGTCACGGTATGTTGGAGCCAACAGGACCACATCATCTGCGAAAAGCAGTGATGCAATACTGAGGCCCCCGTACCGGACCCCCTCAACGCCCTGACTGCGCCTAGAAATTCTGTCCATAAAAGTTATGAACAGAATCGGTGACAAAGGGCAGCCCTGGCGGAGTCCAACCCTCACCGGAAACGATTTCGACTTACTGCCGGCAATGCGGACCAGACTCTGACTCCGGTCATACAGGGAACGAACAGCTCCTATCAGGAGGTCCGATACCCCATACTCCCGGAGGACCCCCCACAGGAATCCCCGAGGGACACGGTCAAATGCCTTTTCCAAGTCCACAAAACACATGTGGACTGGTTGGGCAAATTCCCATGACCCCTCAAGGACCCTGCTGAGGGTGTAGAGCTGGTCCACAGTTCCACGGCCAGGACGAAAACCACATTGCTCCTCCTGAATCCGAGGTTCAACTATCCGGCGGACCCTCCTCTCCAGTACCCCTGAATAGACCTTACCGGGGCGGCTGAGGAGTGTGATCCCTCTATAATTGGAACACACCCTCCGGTCCCCCTTCTTAAAAAGGGGCAAAAGCCCGGACATGGGAGGAGTTTGGTGAGGCCATGGAGAACGACTTCCGGACGGCTTCGAAGAGATTCTGGACCACTATCCGGCGTCTCAGGAGGGGGAAGCAGTGCACCGTCAACACTATGTATGGTGCGGATGGTGCGCTGCTGACCTCGACTCGAGACGTTGTGGATCGGTGGGGGGAATACTTCGAAGACCTCCTCAATCCCACCGACACGCCTTCCAATCAGGAAGCAGGGCCCAGGGACCCGAGAGTGGGCTCTCCTATCTCTGGGGCTGAGGTTGCCGAGGTGGTTAAAAAGCTCCTCCGTGGCAGGGCTCCGGGGGTGGATGAGATCCGGCCGGAGTCCCTCAAGGCCCTGGATGTTGTGGGGCTGTCATGGCTGACACGACTCTGCAACATCGCGTGGACATCGGGGGCAGTGCCTCTGGATTGGCAGACTGGGGTGATTTAAGTTGAAGTTTGAAATTAGTCTTACCAATGTAAGACACTGTACTTGAGTGCAGCGAAGTCTCTGTCCACAGCTGGCATGCCTCACTGCTGGTTAACGTCTCAGCCCCATAACTCAGCTGGTACTCCAGTTTGGGCCACACATGGACTGGGACAGGCTGTTAAGTAGAAAAACAATAAACATGAACAAATTTTTTTTCTTCTTAAAATTTGAATATAAAGAATCTGTCTAATGCAGTGGTCCCCAACCACGGGGCTGCAGACCGCCACCAGTCCAGGGACTATTTGGTACCGGGCCACAAAAACAAAAACAAAAAGTTTAAAAAAATGTTCCGGTAATTTCATTTAGAAAAATGTTCAATTTTGTTTTTGCGCCGCAGCGTGTTTACTGCGTCGAATTCTCGTGCACACACACCTACGCCCTCCATTGACTGAAAAATATCCAATTTATAAAACATATTTATTAATAATAATAATAATAATAATTAATTTTATTTAAAAGCGCCTTTCAGGCCACCCAAGGACACTTTAAAATAAAAACAGAATAATCAAACAGTGCAATACATTAAAAAACATAATAATACAAGAAAAGAAAAAAAAAATGAGCAATGAAGGCAAAATTAGGAATGAGAATTACAGAGAATGGGCAAATTGGAATAAATGGTTTTGAGTTTACATTTAAAAAAGGGTAAGGTATCAATTTATTTACCCATTTCATATCAGTAGAAATTACTTTAAGAAGAACTTACAAGGCATAGTAACACTGTACCTGGTTTTGGCTGCTGCCCACATTTCTGGTATGGGTAAGTGAGATAGAGCTCCGCACCATGAGCAGTAAGTCTTGCAGACTGTAGAGCTTGTATAACAAGTTTCCTTCCACAGGAGCATCATAATCATGCTCGTCCTCTGCACTTGCCTGCAGTGCTTGTGAAAGTATCCCTATGAGAAGAAAAACATATTACATTCTAAAAAAAAGCCACATAAAGATTAAATTGATAAAATAATTAAAAAAAACAACACTAGCTTTTGTTCTCTGTTGTAAAAGTTGAAGCTGAAGCCTTCTCAGAAGCAGCCATTGAATCTCCATCCATATCCTGCTTCCTCTCCAGAAAGGAGGACACACAGGGTTTAACTAGAGATGTGGAATGGGAGCTAACGGAGGTTAATGGACAGCGCGTTGGTGACTGGAGTAAAGATTTGCTTTGTGTTTGATTGGAAGACTTAAACATCGCTGTCTGCATACGCAGGATCTCCCCTAGATGATCCCCTGAGACCTTTCCTCTTTTTGATTGCCGTATAGACATTGTCATTTTAGGAGAGGAAGAAGAAAAAAGCTGGGACTCAGAGGTGAGGTGTGCTGAGGAATCTGGTGGCTCAGCTTGGTTTGTAGGCGTCGGAGACTCTGAAACATCAATAACCAACTTTTCATCATCATCCGAGTCTCCGGTCAAAGTCACGTTGTCCTCCCCAACTGTCAGAGAAGATTCCAGTGTGACCTGTTCAGCCTCTGCCACAGCAGCAGGACTCGAAACTGGCTGAAATGTGTCGGCTGTCAGCGTCTCTTCATGTGAAAAGCTGTTATCGCTGACACAACATTGAGTGACACTTTTGGTCGTTCTAAAAAGTGAAGAACTTTCATTATTTTTGTGATTCTCATCAGGTTCTCGCTGCAGTTTCTGTGTGGTGACAGGTTTATTCTTTGTCGTTTCACCAAATGTTTCCAAGTCAGTGAGGTCCACGTCAAAGTCCAGACCGGTGTCTTGAACAGGTGCAGTCTTTCTCTGATCAGTGAGTAAAACAAAGCATCACTTTGGTGAAACAACAATAAAAGACAACTTATAGAGGGTTTTCGCCGACGTCATGTTCTGGACAGTAACCCGGATGCGTGGCCATATTGGAGGCACTCTGAGGTAATACTGCGACGAATAAACCACAGTAAATCTCCTAAAAATGCATTATAGATGCAAAGGCATACAGGGAAGGATTTGGTCTGCAGTAAAGGGCACGATATTTTGAAAAGTTAGGGTTTACTGGCGATGCAGATCCATACGAGTTGGCTTCCTCATCTTGGATCAATGACGATCCGGAGAGTCTTCCATCTATTATCTATCTTGAAATCGTCAACTACCTGGTTTTCTCACCAAGCCCATACACAGTGCAAGACCTTAAATCTTATAAAGACCTATAACCAGATGGTATGTGGATGGTTGAGGGAGATGCAGTATCAAGTCATCAACGAAGGCCAAAGTAAGTAATGCAATAACGGTAAAAGGTCAGACCTTTTACCTGGAATACAATGAGAAATACAGCACATTTTAGCTCTACATTTTAAGAACTGTGTTGCTACTGTAGCAGGCTTTTAAATGTGATTATATTAAGTCAATAATGCCACATACAGTAGCTTGATATGAATTATATTCTTATCATCGCACTAGACAATTAGTTAAGAGCCGTTGCTATCAACAATTCACATACCTGACAAAAAATGGGCCGAACAAATTTGAATGTTGTCCAGATTTTTGCCTGCTGAGTATCGCAACTTCCGGGTTGATGACGCGGTTGATGACGCGCCGTGAAAACCCTCTATAGTATGATCCCATGGTTCAACAGTTCAACACACCGGTGAGAGTGGCTCTTTCATTGAAGGGGCTTCTGTCATGACATGAAACACATTTCTACTTCCACTGTTCTTGATGGACAGCTTCAAACTCTCTTCATGGTAGATGTGATTTCTCTCTCTCACAGTAACTTCAGTCTTTAGCAGTGGGGAATCGATGTATACAGTCGTTCTTTGACTACGAGCTGAAAAACAAGAGACTGTTGTGTGAAATAGCTCCACAAAGAGGCTTCAGCATATAACTAGACATAATTGGTAATAATGACATATTCTACCCTTGTTCAGATAGTATTTATTGCATTTTCAAATATTAATATCATTGAAAACACATCCTAACTTAACCCTAGAACACTATCAACTGAGCAAATGTGTTATTATTTTTTGATGAAGTCGTGTTTATCAGAGTGTGTTTGGTTCCAGGGCAGCTGGAATTTCTATATTTCTTTTAAATCACATGCAACTTTTATGTGATTACTTCAATAGTAAGTAAATACAGTCTCCTTTGTAAAATGTAGCTAATTATTGTCTCCCATTAAATGGCCTCTACAGTATAAAATATTCCTGTTTCAATAAATTACCAAAAAAATTTAGTATTGTATTGAGCAATAGTACTTTTAGTTTGTGATGAATTTGTTCAAGAAATTGCCTAAAAAATAACATTTCCCATTTTTTTCTTAATTAATTGTTAAATCTTTCTGAGTATCCCTGCAATGTGCTCTTGTACCCCCAGTGGTACACGTACCCTTGGGAACCACCGATCTAAAGAATAAAGTAAGTAAAGTGGTTCTGAAATGTCCCTGCTATATCTATTTTGTCCAGTAGTTGTAAATAAATATCACTAAATAGTGTTTTCCAAAAAAATTTGGTGATAAAAATATTTTAGGCAGGAGATCATTTCTACCCAATCGAAAAAGCCATTTTTGTTCCTCTTTCCTGCTGCTCTTCATGTGTCAAGGAGATGATGCCTTCACCAGTTATGCCTCAAATGCCCCAGAAATGGGTGGAACAAAGACCGAGTTTACAGTTTTATTTTTTTGTTCTTACAATCCTAATGTTTGGTTAATATTTTTAGAGTCCACCCACTGTAGTTTTTTACTCATTTTGTTAGGCATGGCATAGTTGAAAATAAAAGAACACAACTCTAATTTGTCATGTATTGTCATATTTTGATAATAATTACTTTTTATTTGGTATCACACATCGGGAAAAAATTCACCCTGCGTTAGTGATGGTGTTCCTAATTTTAGCAATAGTGTTCTAGGGTTAAGATGAACGTATCATCGTCAGTAGGGGTGTGTATTGCCTGGCATCTGGCGATACGATTCGTATCCCGATATATAGGTCACGATACGATATGATGCGATACGATATATCCAGATATTAAAGTATAAGGCCATTATTGCAATTTTTATATATATATATATATATATATATGACTTAAGAAACAACTAATCTGTAAATGTGTACACCTTCATGAGAACATTATGTATGAAATATGTTGTATTGGCATATTTTACACTCAAAACATTGGCTTTAACATGCCATGTGCCAACAACTTAAAATGAAAAAATAACATACAATCTGCCTTTGGCTTTTAAACCAACTTTGACTTTAGTGCAACATGGCTTTAGTGCAACCTAACTGAGGTATATGCTTAGAACAACAAATAAAAGCAGAAAGTAAGTCTTTCTTTTTAGATTTTATTGAAAAAACACAAGCTGGTCAACATGCCCAGGTTTCAGTGCACATCTTTGCACAGTTACAATGTCTCCTGCAGTGGAAAATACTTTCTGGTTAAATAAAGTTTAAAAAATAAAAAAATAAAAAAAACAATCAGACTAATAACAAACTTAAATGTGTGTACCTTTATCTGGGTTGGACTTTATCCAAACAGGAAGCTCCCATTGGTCCAAAAAGTCTGGACCATGGTTGTCCAGCAGCCTGATTAGAGCATCTCGAGTCAAACAGACATGAGGCTCATAACGAGCACACAGCTTCTCAGCATTTCCATCACTACTCACATTCTGCAGAGCAAAAAAAAAAAAAAACAAACAGGCTAAGCCTCACTATAATATGAGGAAACCTTCACAATCTTAATATTAAATTCACATCGGTGTAATGATACAGTGTGTGACCAGGCAAGTCTCATGAACACAATTAGTACAGGTTCTGCTGAGCAAGACATGAACACCCTCTGGTGTCTTTTAAGAAAATTGCAAGAGCTTGAGCAGAGTTACAATAGTCCTGCGGCGTTGAATCCCTTTCTGGTTGTAAAACATCGTTGTGACTTACTTTATTGGAGTAATTAAGAGAAGAGAGAGACAATTGCTTACAGCGAGCATGTCCTTAGCTTTTTTAGCTGGAGGACTCTCTGATGAAAGACTCTGATAATCCAATGCAAGCTGTGCATCAGCAGGCACTATCTGGTGGTCTGTAAGGTTCACTGTGCCCTGGAGAAATAATGGGCAAATTATGGAAATGGGGGGGGGGGGAGGTTTTTATCATCATCAAAACACTGATTCTGCAATTCAAAACTTTAAGAACAGAGCACACACATTATTACACAATGGAATTTGAGATCTTCAGCATATGAAATGGTAATTATTTATATTTGCTAATGCTACAGAAGTGTATTACCATGAATAAAAGCTGCTTTTCAAAGGTGAGTGATAGTCCTGGATTGTAGGAGCCTCCAGTCAAACTGGTCAGTTCTTGGATATGGTAGAACTGAGGGAGGGTCTTCATACACTCCAAACAGCTCCTGAAAACTTCCTGAAACATCAAGCAAACACCATTTGTAGGGTTTACGTTAGGGCTGGGCGATATGGACCAACTCTCAATTTTTTTTCTCAAAATGGCAATATACAATATTAATCTTAGTGATACACCGATACATTGGCCGATTTTGGCGTTTTTCATGTGTATCGGCATCGGCCGCAACAGGCTGCTGCGTTCGCTGATTCACATTACTTACAGAGAGCAGAAATATTTTTTACTTGTTCTTGTTCTACTTAACCTGTTTTTAATATTTGTTGTCGTTCTAACCTCACCTTTGTTAATTTCAATAAATGCTCCTTTTTCAAAAATTGAGACTCGTACCACTTGTTATCATCATTGTGTAAATTTTATGATGTAAATTGAGAGAGCAAAAGTAGTATCGGCTCAAGAAAATCAGTAGTCCATTTCGGTCATCGGCTGACGGAAAAAAAATCGGTATCGGACCTAAAAAATCCATATCGGTCTATCCGAATGTGATTTCGATATTTTTTACTTAATAAAGTCTGACCAGAAAGAGAATTCTGGGTTAAATTTGTTGATGAAAAATGCCACACAGGCAGATTTAATAACACACCGTTGCACAGTATGTGCCATTTTTGGCTTTTTCTCCTCTAATGGACAGCATGTGTGAGTGAGTTATGTTGTGTGGCTTGTTTAAGATGCACTCAGTCATCCATCTAACTATGCTTTTAATGCTGTTACGAGACTCCTAAAATGTGTATTTTAATACAAAATAGGCTACAAACATATATATCTCAGAAATATGGCAAAATTGTAAAGAAGGGCACTGTTTCACTGAGCTCTATGAATAATATTAAATATTTGTATGACGTTATGTGATCGTATAAATAAAATATTGTCAGTTTCTATATCGCCAAAATTGAAAACTCGATATATCTTAAATTACGATATATTGCGCAGCCCTAGTTTACGTCTTATACAAGCATACAGTGCAAATACAGCAGCCACCTCTGCAGGGTTTGTACCTCAGAGTAATGCATTACACCCTGGGATATGAAGTTGTAGTCTTCTGAGCACATTCTTGCCACATCCTGCAGGTACTTTGTAAACAGCATCACTTCCTCATTTACACGTCTCTGTAAGACCTGAAATAGAATGATTAAAGACATCATTTCTCCCTGATTAGCAGAACTAAAGGACTATTTGTGCCCTTAGGGTAAATAGGCTGGTACCTGTGGACAATTCCTGTTTTTTCGACCAATCAAATAGCCCAAATACTCCATCTGTTCTTTGCTGGAAAGGCAGGATATATAAGGATAAGGCAGCCTCGGCTCGGGAAACACCGAATTGTCCTTGGTTTGTATCTGCGTTGGTTTTCCTCCTGAGTTTTTAGTCTCCTCAAACACAATCGCTGCGCCTTCATCAGCATCACAGCTGTCCCCATGCGATTCTTGGCTGCTGATGCAACTTTTGTCTTTCAAACCCACAGCTTCTCGTCTAGGAGAGCGGGAAGCTTTTGCAGCCCCAACATCACACTGTGGTTTCATGTTGGCATTTTCTGTAGGACTGAAGAAAAAAAACCAAATGAAGTAAACAAAAGAAAAACCTTATTAACTCAACATCAGCTACTTCTGAAAAAGCTGTAAATTTACTGACAGACCTTTGAAGAAAGGCCCACAGTTCTCTGATATTGGGTTCAAGTGTGTATTTCTCATAGAGATCTCTGGTAAAGAAAGGTCCTTCAGGGATGGGATGGTCCTCCCTTAACAACAAAGAAAATGTCAATTATTGGATTTTAAAGGCTAAAAAGCTACGGCAAAAGAGTGTAATAAACTAGAGGGCTCTGATAGCCACAGTCCCCTAAAATAGTTTTAATGTTGGCCATCAACTGCATTGGTATCAAAACAAATTTGCAACTTTTAATTTAGCTAGTCTCCCCCACAAGACAATGTTGCAACAAAGAAAATACTTAAAATTTAAGAACTTTTATGGGGCAAGAATCCTCATTTCATCTCCTAAATTGTCCTGGTCCTTCTATCACTAAATCTCGGGACCTAATAGTTAGCGAAATGAAACAATTTCCTGCCTGTAATAAATTATTTCATTAATCTATTTATCTGTACTGAACAAGGACTACCTAAAAAAAATGGTCCCATTGTAAACTAACATTCATACACAGCATTAAACGCCACGGCAGACCAGGAAAGGTCAACAACCTTTGCCAGATATTCACAGTTGTCTGAATCAGTGATTCTGATCATTATAATCATCATAATGAGCATTAACACTTTAAAGGCTTGAAATAAATTCCTATCCCTATTGATAATGATAAAGTAGGCACAAATGTATAAGCACCCCCATTAAGAAAAAGAAAGAAAAAAAAATGTGATGAAATGAGCAATCCGGACCCAATCCAGAATAAACTTGGTGGAACCAAAACGACATAACTGAGTCAAATTTCACGAAGATCTGTAAATTACGATTAATGACAAGAGACAGGGATATTTTATTTTTATTTTTTAAGCCGATCCAGAATCAGTATATTGATCCAGATGCCCACATTTAATGGCATCTTCTTGGTCAAAATCTATTAGGTACTTTTTAAATGAATAAATAAACGCAGGAAAAAAGCAGAGTTCAATTTTACATCAAATATCCAAACACATGAACAACCATTGTCACCAATCAAAATCAAATCAAAATGAAATTACAATATTACATAAACAATGTCAAATCTTGAGTCCAGCCTTTATTTGTTGATTAGGTGTTAAACTTTAGCAAAATGCAATTATTTGGTCAAAATATCAGCACAGACTGTAACTTAGATAGAGGCCATTTTAACTATATCTTTCTTGCTGTACGAAGAACAAATCAGTTAATGTTTTGAAAGACAATGTTCTCACCTTTTCAACTTGAAAATGATGATTATTTTTGTCTAAATAATGATAAAGATACCCAACAGAAACCCTAACCACTGTCAGCTGAACTTGGCACTTATGTCAATTTAAATTTACACCAAATATAACCAACCGGCTTAGAGTGCAAAATAAACTGGTATTATTCACTACTGAGCAATTTACACATACACACCACAGGTAATAATGTTAGACTAGCTCTGATAGCTAATATAATATTAATATAGACTTCTGGGTTCGTCAATGACAATTATTTTAAGCATGTTGTGACACCTGTAAAGTAAAAAAAAAAAAAAACTCACTACACAGTGTACTAAATAACACAACAAATTAAATAAATAAAAAACATCTCCGTTTAAATCCAGCCGACGTAATAATATTATTACAGTTAGCTCAAAGTTTAGAAAACTAGTTTCATGACAATTCATTTCATGACAACAAATAATTTACAGCCAAACGCATGACTTACCACTCCAGCTCCATTGTCAATTTAACACCAGACTAACATTAAACACAGATTAATGTGTAAATGTTTGTACATGCGCGTACAGTCTCGTCTGCTAGCTTAAGAGCTAACATTAGCATGCACCGTTTCTTCTTCGTCTGCTATTTGGTAACTATAGTAACAAACCAGCGCTCAACCGCGCGCTCTACCGCCCCATAGCGGATATGTGATTTATTTACTTATTTTTCTATCTATCAAAATCGAGCTTAACCAATTGCAACTTCTCATAATAATAATAATAATAATAATAATAATAATAATAATAATAACAATGAATGACTCAAGATTGTTGGTTTAAATTCTGGACCCAGCATTGTGTTTTTACTTCAGAGTTTTTTTTATTTAAATATTTTTATGTATCTTTGCGTAATCTGTTTTTCCCTGTTACACAGTTTTTTGTCATATGTTCCAGAGGCGTTCTAATTCGGGATGAGTAGATGAGAAAGATGACAACTCTGTCTTTGAAGAGTGGTCAGGAACACCTACAAAAAGTCATGCATCCTCTAATTCAGATATGGGCAATTTCTATCACAGTGGGGCCACAAAAATGTGGTTATCTGACCTGTGGGAGACATTATCAAAATTCATGTCAGCTTTCATAATAATGACCAATTAGAGCATTAATACAGCAAAGAACAAAGTGTTTGCGAGTGTTTATGGAATCATTTTGTATATTTATTGACAATTTTGGGTGTTTATGGAGTCATTTTGTGTATTGTTGTTTACGTTTTGAAAAATTTTCAGTTGATTTGTGTATTTTTGTTGTCATTTTATGTATTTTTGTTGATATTTTGAATATTTTTCATGTTTTGTGTATTGTAGTAATTTTGAGCATTTTTTTTTACTGTTTCGTGCATTTTTCTGTAACTTTTGGTGTGTTTTTGGAGTTATTTTGCATCTATTTTATACAGTATATATGTGGGCCAACAGTTGCTAATTTCTGCTCTAATGAACATAAAAACCAAAATTAAATCCCATTAAAGAACCAGTGCAGCTTACATAGAATGAGAACAGTAGATACACTACTTTATATTATGACACACGAAAAGAAATGAAAGAAAACTGTAGGAATGCATCTGTGATGGGTTAAATATTAGAAGATATTTTTATTACAAGCATCTGAAACTACAATCTAATACATGCCACATCTCTGATCAGAAGAGTATTGACATGTTTAGTAATAATGTCAATGTGTACATCAGAATCTGAATAACTGATCTAACATGCATGACGGAGAACCTATTGGATCTTTGTTGTGCCCTAGTTTTATCATTTGGTTTATTTATAGTAGATTAATAGTAGGTTTAAATGCCAGCAACACATATTTAGATCCTTCGTGACCCAATTTAACGGCATCGTTTTCATATAGATATTTTAAGTGGATTGATGGCAGCAGATCTGATTTAAAAATACTAATTAGGACACCGCCAAACTATTAAAACCCAAGTATTAAACCTAGATTGGAAATAAGCTGAATAGAAAGAGCAGGAAGCACAAACAACCAGGAAGAGAAAGCCCATTACAAGCGGTAAATTTTATTGTGGGATAACAGCACATAAAGCACATCTAAAATCGATGTGTCCAATGCACTTTTAATAAAGGTAATATTAAAGGTACAGTTTCTAAGTACAATATAACAACATTCATATTAGAATGAAAAGTATTTAAAAGACAACATTAAATTTCTTATTTTTCTTTACAGTCGTATTTACAAAATGAATCAAAATACTTATTTTCGCATTTAAGAATCGAACAAGAAGGAGCAAAACTATGTTTGTGAATGGACAACCTGCTAAAAGACAGTCGAAAAGAGCTGGATTTAAAAAGGTACATGATCATCTTTCTCCGTTCATCGTTAGTAGCAAACATGTGACTTGGAACTTTGTGGTGACCAATTTACATTTCGAGTTCACATGGACAATAAAAAAAAAAAAAAAAAATGTCAATCCCAGCTCCAACTTGCCCTTCCTGTAACCAAATAGATTTAGGGCACACAGAACAATGAAGAAATCCAGATGAGGTGTATGGTCATTTTTACAAACGCCAACAGATACCCGATAAACAATGCATTAAAAGGAGAAAAAAGAAGAAGAAGAAAGACCATGACAAAGTGTGGATTTTCAGTTAGTTTGTTTTCTTTTTTGGCTTATTCTGAATAAAACAATGTGCAGGTGAACTTCTTAAATTAACCACAGGAATTTATTGACAACTTTCAATTTTTTCGGCATGAATCTAACTTCAGAACGGATCATCTATACACAGAAAGTCTTCAAAAAAAAAAAAAAAAAAAATAACACATCGGCCCACGTGGAAATGATCACAAACACTTAAAGAATCTGGAAATAAACCCAAAACATTTCAAAACATCTGGAGAGTGAGAAATCAACCTCATGTACAAAATACATTGTCACTTCAGTACACATTTGGAAAAAAAACCCACAAAACAAACAAAAAGACAATCAAAACCATTTATGCATTTCGTTACACCGAGAGGCACTCAGTGTGATACGTGTGTGTGTGTGTGTGTGTGTGTGCCAGCATTTTCTCACTGATATTTGCTACAGAGAAGATAAAAAGAGTGAAAGGTCAACTTTGTCTTTAAAATGGCCATCCTTTCATGTACATTTTTAACACGTAACATAGTTTGTTTCACTGGTCTGAGGACACCGACTGGTTCCGTGGATAGCTTAAAATGGGAGATAACATAGGTACTGGAAAAACCAGCACCACATCTCTGCATCACATGAGGACCAACAAAGCAGACACAGGAGGTAAACATTTCCTATCTTCAAATGTGACAAACTATAGCCTCAGTGAGTGGTTTTTACAATCAGATAAAGGAAAACACAATACTGCTGTTTCTGTTTGAAAGTGTAATATTTGCCATAAATCCAAAAAATAAAAAATAATAAAAAAGCAACCTTAAATAGCTTGTTTATTAGCAGGTACCTGCTTTGCTAGGAGTCAGAAGGAAATAAGTGCCTTATCCCAGGACGGGTACACTGATACAGGTACACGCCGGGTAATCTTTTGTAACCCTTACGGTTTTCTTTATCAATATTTATTGAGTCCTATTAGCAATAATACATTAGTACGCAATTAATGAATGAACTAATAGGGTGGCCAGACTTAGGCTTCAATACTTGGTACACAAAAATGAACTTATCTAGCACCACACACATCAGGGCAACACAAAATAAACATCAGCACACCCTAAATCTATCAAACTAATCCTAAAGAAGGGAAGCAAAGTAGAAACAGATTTATCGTACAATAAGATGTCATCAATAAACAGATAAATATTCTTACTGGGTAGGCCTTAGTAGCAGTATTTTCTTCTTACCTAAACAGACAGAAGTTACAGAGCTACCTTTATACATGTGATCAATAATAATAATAATAATTATATTAAATATGGTGAAAAATCGGCCGAGAATGAGGGAGAGAGAGAGAGAGAGAGAAATAGAGAAAGAGGAATACAGCATACAGGCCATGTCAAGTTCATAGTTCTCCACATGGGAACAGAACTGGTCAAATATACAGATGAAACAGAAAACATCCACAAAATCAACACAAATGGAACCAAATAGTGATAAATAAGAAGTGTATTTACATGCAGATGTTCAGAGACTATTATGCACAAAAAATAAAAAAATAATAATACACATATTATTGCTGGACATTCTATTATGGCTAAAAGTTACTTTTCATCATTTTTTCATTTTTTTTCTTCTTTTTTAATAAACAGCATCCTTGAATGTAATTTCTAAGTTCTTAACAGCTGTGCTTTAGAAAATGAGATTTGTGATAAACTGACTCAATATTCTGGGTAACCGGAATTTAAATCTACACTTACGATGGATGGATTGAGATCAACTTTCCCAAAATAATGTTTTTCTTTTTCATTTTTTTATCTTTTAAAAAATAAAATCCAAAATTAATTCGAACCCTCTTTGTCCACATGACCCTGTTCCTCTGGTAATTATTAAAGCCTTGTCTGGGGGTTATTTTAGTCACACACTGAGAGAAAACTCACGCACACACACACATACGCACACTATTGCTTTTTTTTTACAGACAACAGAGCAGACGGAAGGACCAGCACATTTTACACTGATTGAGAAGCGAGACCAAAAAATCTACAGCTGACTAAAAACTGGGATGTGTTGAAAAAGCCGTCCACACACTGACATCACTTTTAGGCCTGTGAAAAGCTGTTTGTGTTCCACATACTGTACTATAAAAAGTGGTGGTACTTTTATTAAACATGGATTATTAAGATAAAAACAGAACAAAGCAGTGTTTTACTGCTTGTTCCTCACATTGCGATAATAATCAACTATACGAGTAAAGTCCATTGAAAATAATGACTGTACTGTAAAGACCCGTAATCATAACACAAGGCATATTGCTTTGTTATATATATATACATTTAAAAAAAAAAAAAAAAAAAAAACATTTTTAAAGCAAGTCGGCTATTATACCTATAAAAAACAAAAACAAAAAGAACACACCGATTAAAGTTTAGGGTGCATCAAACTCTGCATACATTTTTCTAAAATTTTTAATATCTAAATTTGTTCCAATAGCAAAAAATTAGCCAATTCTATAATTGTTTATGAGGTCTACCAAGCCAGTGAAAAAAATAAAATAAAAAAAAAACACATACTAACATAAAATAAGCATTATTTTCTGAAGAAAGTAAGAAAACAGAAATCACAAATTTCATTACAAATTAACGCTACATCATCAAACCATCATGTTTATTGGCTTCATTATCCTACGCAAAGTATATAATTTATTCCAGCAAAAAATAAATAAAAAACGCTATAATAAACGGTAAAATCGCTCATAATGGGGCATATGAAAAAATGTCAACCTTGATGTGGACACCCTAAATATAAATCGATTTACCAAATATTTGGCAAGGCTTTGTATTTTAGTCAATGGAACATAATCAGACTCGGGACAGATTGATTATAAAACATTGATGCACCCTATTAAAGGTGGTAGACCAGCATTAGAAAATGTGTTTACAACCGTTATCGCCACTTTCACATAAAAAAAAAATGTAAAAAATAAAAAAAATAAATTAAATAAATCATGTCACTGATTTTTTCTTTAAATGAAATAATCAAATTTTAAAATAAAATGATGAATATACTCATACGATTACATTTCTTTGAACATCAATGATTATTTTCAGAGGAAAATAAGTATGGGCCATTATTTTAAACTGATGAAAGTATTGCAACGTTTGTTTTAAAAAAAAAAAAAAAATAATATTCTTTATTAACAGGATATAAGCCAGATCTATTCCATGAATAGTATGTGCTGTATTCAGTGTGCTAAGCTAAGCTTCTTTTTTATCAGTTGAGTGCTTTTAAAGATCAGAGTGAATGGAAGGCTCTGCAGTTTGAGAGCAGATGGAGCTGCTTCTTCAGTCGACCCGTTTGCCTCCCTGAGCGTTCGCACCTGGATTGTCTAGCAGTGTTTCGGTTCGGGTGGGCTTCTTTCTTTCTTTGCTTCGAGACTGAGGTTTTACTAGTTACGTGGGCTTGTGCAGATCAGAACAAGAGATTATTACTCAGTATAAGTACAGCATATCTACTACAACCCAAACATAACACATTCTGTATTGCATAAGAATATTTGGTTTTCCAACAAAGAGGGTTATAATTTTTGTGAAGACCCTGATGACACCGTTTGTAATAGAGTGCACTGGATGCTCATCAATGTGATGGGTTTGCTGTTGTTCTCACAAATGGGATATTTTTTTTAAACTTGACTTGGCTGGAGGACCCTTTAAGGCAGTGATTCTCAAAATGGGGGCATGTGTACCTCTGGGGTACGTGATGGCACTACAGGGGGTAATTGAGAGAGAGAAAGAGAGAGAGAGAGTGGAAAATTAAAAAAATAACGTATCAGTCTTGGTCTGGAAAGGATAAAAAAAAAAACTATCGAAATAAATCTATTCAGGAGCAACTAAATCAACGTTTTTCAACCTTAGGGTAGGGACCTCATGTGGGGTCGATTGGAGTTTAATTGAGGTCATCTGAATTTTCTGAGAAATCTAAGTAGATTTTTGAAAACGTTTTTCATTATTGTTATTTTTAAAAAATGAAAACACACAATCTTAAAGAACTGTATTTCTATACTTTCACTTTGTGAAATATAAATGTAGTTAAACTAAAATGCAGTAAAAAAACTAAATATCTGGGCACAAACAAGATCAAAAAGTAATTCTAGATAAAAATTATTGATATCAAAATGGGGTCACGACCCAAAAAGGTTGGGAACCACTGCACTAAACACTGTTTCTTCCCATTTAGTTACGTATTGAGGTTGTTTAAAATGTGTTATCACTCGCTCATTCCATCATTATGATCTATAGACATTTTTAAATAGTTTTCAAAGCAAAATGTTGTAGTCGGACAAAAGGAGGGACTTGGATTCAGAAATAAGAGAAAGGGCGGGGAGGGGACTTGAGCCAAACAAGTTTGAGAAGCACTGCTTTAAGGGACAGGTGAGAATGCTGAAGAACTCAGTGATGACTTTTTTTTTTAAAAGTGGAACTTTAACCATTTCCCATGAAACATCCCCTGAAAAAAAAACAACCAAAACAAATAAATTCTAAGTAGAACCTAAAAAAAACAAATACATGTCCTCAAAAACAAACAAATACAAACACAAAGGAAACTCTTCCCTGAGGGGTGACAGCACAAGGCGCTAACACCTTGTACAAATTGCACAGCAGAGGAATGGTGGTGTGCAAACAGAAAACAGACAGATTGTATGTTACACTTTGTGACAGATGTGTTTAACATGCTTGGTTGGCTTTCTAAAGGGATACCACTTTCTTTTTTTGTTTGTTTGTTTTTCCTCTTTAGTTAAAAGTGAAATGTATTTCTAGAAGTCGCTACTGAGGTTTGCTGGAATGTCTGAGGAATCCGTTCTACGATGTAGAGGAAGTCGAAGCGACGACTACCGTTTGGCACGTCCAGGGTTTTTTTTTTTTTGTTTTTTTGTTGTTGTTGCTTTTTTTCTTCCCACTACTGTAATACCACACAGACAAGAAAGAGACACATGACAAAACAGAAGCACAACAACAAAGCATTCTGAAAATAGCAGTTGTCTTAGCATTTTTATGATCCTCTCCCCTAATCGTACAAACAACAGCTAGACTAATTATTGCAGGAATATAATTAAGTGCTACCTGACATCTATTTCTCTCCCTCCCTCTCTTTCGTTTCAGTTTATTAAAACCAAAAAGAGTTACAAAAATAGAAGCTTTTACTACCAGACAAGGCTTTGAATATGTGCTCTCCCTTCAATCTGTGACTCTGTGCGTTGCTAGGCTGAGGCGAGAAGGCAGTTAAAGCCACCGTTTTACGACACAAAAACACTCTGTAGAGGCTTTTAAATGAGATTATTTGTTTGTTTTTTTTTTTTTTAGGATGAATCCTTCAATCTCTTGTCATGAGCTTAACTTATATGCAATGTTTTTATCTTCCACTAGAGGGAACAATTGGATCAGAGCTTGTAGGGGACTTCATCCAACACAACTCTTCACCCACAGAGCTATTCAGAGTCATCGAGTCATTCTGTAAATAACAAAGAAAAACCGTATTCTGATAAATTGCTACACAAGATAAAAGTGAAGTCAGTGCAAAAGTCTCTGCTTAGCAAACTCCATTTTCATCCATTCATCATCAATACCTGCTTATCCTCACCTCACGTTGCTTTTATGGGTACTTGTTGTACTTTTTGGGTATATTTCAAATTCAGTAATTTTACTTGTACTTAAGTAGGTTTTAAAAATAGTTTTACATTTCTACACCCAACCGTTGCTGAGTAAATGGTTAGTTTTTTGGTTTAAAATGATCAACAGACATTGGAGTGAAACTACAAAAAAAAAACCTGAAATAACCAGACAACAATCAAATGTATCACATCATAGCCGACCAATCAGATTAAATGTAATGCATCGCGCCAAAATAGCTAGTTATTTTAGAAGTATTAAGAGTTCATAAATGTAGCTATACTAAGAATGTTTTATCAAAAATGTAATTTATTGGTGTTATTTTATTCAAATAATAATTGCACATTTTGACAAAGCTTTTATTTTTTCCAGATGTTCTAATTGTGCAAGATTTGGTCTCTTCCTTTTTAAGTTTATACATGAAACGTGTACTGTATGTAACGGAATCGTGGCAAAACGTATTACCAAAAATAAACATGGGGGGTGAAAATAACTGGTAACTTTTCAATTACTACCAATTATTATTATTACTATTTAATTGAGCTACTTTTCACATGTACTTGAGTATTTTGTGTATGATTTACTTCTACTTGAGTAAGATTTATCAGTACTCTTTACACCACCAGCCATTTAGCTAATCTTTTCTAAACTTAATTTTCATGCAGCAAAATAACCGTTTTTGCTGAATAAAAACAACTAAAAAAAAAGGCCTGTTTCTCTTGACTTATTCTGTGTCTGTCATTTGACGTGCGTGAAAAACGGTTGCCTTTAACTCGCCTTCTTATCTGAGCCCGTTCTGTGTAGCCACGCCAGCCGTCCTATAACCCACAGATCCCGCACACTTCCAGACCAGTTTCATTTGCAGCTCCCAGGATTAAACCTATGTGTCCATGATTCAACTTGGATTTCTTTGTGCACATGCAACACATCACTAGGTAAATATACAAGTCTTAAATTAAAGAAACATGTAAATAAAAGTGCCTTATCAATTCAACAATTAAAGAATGGTCTAACTACTATTATCATACATGTTATTTAAAATAGATTCTATAAACATTACTTTTTTTCTGTATAGTAAGTACTTATGACCATATACCCTGTAGTACATTATAAAACAGGTGGAATGGACCCTTTTCATTGTGTTGGTGTCCTGGGATTCTGCAGGGCACACGTCCAGAGAAGGATTAATAGCAGATGGCCTTACATGATTTCACTATGTAACAACGGTGGATGGAGTCTTTGACAAGTTAAAACCATTGTGTTTTTGTTAGAATTACCAGAATTCTAGGTTTCTTTTTTCTTCTTCTTTTTTTTTTTTAAACGATTGTCCATAGAGAGGCGCCGATCCCATCACCGAGGCCATCCAACCTCCCTCTGAGTGGCCGTGAGTTTTCCTTCCGAGCGTTTATGTCCAAAAGACACGACTGAAAACAGGAGTAAGTAAAAAAAAAAAAAAAAAAAAAAAAAGTGGGAGAACTTGACCAAAATGTGCGCAATTTTCAGGAGCTTTTTTTTTTTTTTTTTTTAAGAACATAGTGCATAAGAGTTGGTGTGCACGCGTTACACACACACACACAATGTGTCTAAGAGGGAAATAACACCGACGTGGTCGTCGAAAAAAGTCTCTTTCCAAAAAAAGTGCCTCATCAATTGTTGAAATGAATCTAATCATGGTGGTGATCTGGTGAATGCTGGTTGAAATTAGGAATTGCTGTCAGAAAAGCGCAGAAGAGGGTCAAGTTCAACCAAACAGAAGTGATTTGTTCCTATTTCCTCCTTGTGTCCCGTGGGGTGTCTCGTCTTGTCCCACATCCTCTAAAGAGAATGAAACTCAATAAAGTAAAACCTTGACAATCAGCTCATTAAACCTTCCCGTCCAATGGGAAAGAAGAAGTTGAACAGCGTGCCATCAGTCCGCTCTGGTTTGTGCAGGGTTCCAGTAAAGTGTCTCAGATTCCTCCTCCACATCCCCCCCATCCCCCTAATCCCCCCCATGGTGGGCACACTGGCACCTAGCTGGGCTGCTACCCGTCAACGGGCATGGACTGCTCAAAGTCTGATCCAAACAGCTCCTTGTATAAGGGGGGGAAGTGGGCACGCACAATGTCTGGGTATATTGCTTTGAAAGCTGTAAGCTTCTCTGTATGCCTACTGCACAGCGCTCGCAGTGTCGACACTTTGCATATCAACTGTGGAGAGAGAGGAGACAGGCTGTTTAGATTCACGGGGAGGCAAGGACACGGAGCAGTGCTGGTGGAAAAACAATCCTCCCTACAGTGTGTTCTGTCTCACACAGGGCCAAACTGACTCGTAAATATTGAGACAAGCGCTCAAGCACGAGAAACAGTTGATACTATGTGTTATATTGATAAATTGCTACAACCTTGCTGTTAAAAAGGCAATTCATGCCTTATTGTGTATATGTTCAAAGAAATCTATGCTCATTTATTCTAACATGAGTCGAACAACAGAGTCGTTCTTATTTTAACCAACATTGTATACAGTGCTATACATTACTCCTCGGAACTTTGGAAGCACTGGTAAGACCTCCTGAAAGGATTGGGGACTCTCTTTGTGACGTACTCTTTTTATTTTATTTTCTGTGATTTGTATTTATTGTCTGTTTATAATATGGGCTTCGAGTCTGAAATAAAGCCCATCTATCTATCTGTCTATCAGATGAAATGTCTCTGAGCTACCAACAGAGATATTACAGTGCAACACGAGTACACAATTGTTAAAGGGATCCGTCACCGTTTTTACAAATGTGGCCTAAAATCATTGAAACGTCCTTATTAGAAGATATATGCCAAACAAAATGCATTATTTTGCACCATTAACTTAACTGGGACTACTCTACAGTTTTAGAGCCTGTATTCCGCCATCTTGAAATCACATGATTGATGATGTCACAAGGCCCCATTTACCTGCAAACATCTCATTGTTAGATCATTTAGCAGCTTTTTCAGTCAAATTAACAACTTGTGCTGCTTTTGGTTGCTCTAAATAATCAGGAAAAGTTAAAGATGTTGATGTACAGTAAACCTCTTCGGTTTACAGAAAGAGGATAAAAACAGTTGTAACCCGAAAATCTATGACCGCAGGGGGCGACAGTTCCAACTCTGCCGTTTGATAGTAGACAATGAAGCAGAGAAGAAGAGCTCAGAGCGCTGACACGCTCTGGTGACTGAAGTTAGCGACTGTTGAAGGACTCCCACCCAAAAGGATTTGTTTTCAACAGTCTGTGATTCGCTCGCTAACTTCAGCCACCAGAGCATCAACTGCGCACAGTTTAAGGGAGAGTAAAGTTCCCTTAGGAGAGCTCTTCTTCTCTGCGTCATTGTCAACATCTTTAACTTTTCTTGTTTTTTCAGATCAACCAAAAGCAGCAAATTGTCATTTTAACCATAAAAGCTTCTAAATGATCTAAAAAGCAATGAAAAGACAAAAACAATTGGATGTTCACAGGCAAATGGGGCCGTGTGACATCATCAATCACGTGATTTCAAGATAGCGGAATACAGGTTTTAAAACGGTAAAACAGTCCCATTTTTAAAAGTTAATAAAGCATATATGGTGCAAAATAATGTGTTTTGTTAGGCATAGATCTTATAATAACAATAAGGACATTTCAAAGATTTTTGGCCACATTTGTAACATTTGTAACAGTGGAGGATTCCTTTAACAGACGAATAGAGCATGTCCTGCAAACGTCCTGTACCTTTGTAAGTATACCGTCCTCTCTGTGGTTCTTCTGCAGAACGTGCTGCAGGGCCAACTGGATCTTCTGCTGGAGCTTCTCCACCTTCACTTTCTCCTGAAGCCAAGACCGATCTGGAAAAAGCAAACGATCACAGAGTTAAACTGAAAAACAATCCAACATTGACGGAAAACTTTAATGTGCATAAAAGGAAATTGTAGAGATTGACTAATTGTGAGGGTGAGTGTTCATTGTTGACTGTGGTGGATGCATGTGTGCTGTTCCCCCCCCCCACACACACACACTGTGAATGACACCTACCAGCAGACATCAACACAAAGGCAGAGAACAGGGCGATCTCATCCTCAGACAGGTGCATAGAACACAAGTTTTTCCCAAACTCGTAGACGGAGCTGATCAAGTCGTCACAGCCTGCCACAGCAAAGGACACAGAGAGGGGGGATGGGCTCAGAATGAGGAGGACCAAAGCAAAACACTCACTCTTGATCTTTATTGGGAGAGCGGCACATGGGAAGGGGGTAGGAAACGCGGCATGCTGACAGCACATGGGAGCGTCTAGAGCTGAACAGGCAATGTTGTTGTTGTTGGGTTTTTTTTTTCTTTTGGCTCTCAGATGAGTCACTTTTGGCAGTTGTGTGGCGTTACGCAAGTCAAAATGAGGTCAATATTGCAGCTTTTAGTTCAATCAATTATGGAGCGACAGGCAAATGCCAGCATGGCTTGGGAAGCTCATCACTCTGCATCTCTCTCATGGGACATTCTGTCACAGGACACTCGGACGACACATTTCATTCTTTATTAAGGAAATTAAAACCGTTTTAAAGAAAAACAAGAATTCTGTATTTTTTTTTTTTTTAAACAGCCTCTGTGGGACATATTTACACTCAAAAATATTCCATGGTGGAAATGTTTATAATATCCCGGCAAATACTATTTGCTCTCGCCTGAGATGTTTTATGTCAGACTATCAATGACGGTTTTGATTGCTCTCCCTGAAGACACTCCCGTCTGGCTTTATTTATTCCACAGATACAGCAGCAGCCATATGCAGCAACATCTCTGTTCTGCCATAAATAACCATTGAAGAGACAGCGAGGCCAGGTGAGGAAGGGATGAGCGCTCAGAGTTTGCTCCTAGGCGCTCGGCTCCGTGCAGAACGGAGCAGCAAGCTCTAATTTTGGATGTTACACCAAGGAGAGGAGCATACACACACACACACACACACACACACACACACACAATTCACTTACCTAATGACTTGAACACATCAGGTCCGGCATACTTTCCATCAAAATAGACAGTGTTGTTTTGCGAGTCAAAGGCACGGCACATTCTGACAAACACGACTTCCAAAGAGCCTGTGGAGACAGACAAGAGACAAGATGCTGAATCTGAGCATTGCTGCTTTTGTTTTCTTTCCTGCACATCAGTCACACTCAGGGCTGATACAGATGACTGTTTTTGTGGAAATATTTCAAAATATGAGCAACACAACCACTTTGGAATTAAGACCTCTGCAGCCGGGAGAAACGTCCCTGTCTGTGCAAATAAAAGCATCAAAAGCTGTGCTTCATTCAGTAAAAACACTGTCTAATCATTCACCCTTCATTTAGCTCAATAGGAGACCATAATGTGGTGGTTTTGTTCATCCAGTCCATCCTAGATATAGTACAATCTTTGGGCAATACTTTTCCCACACACTGCAAAGTTTAAATCCAAGTTTCCAGTATCCAGTTTAACTCACCTTTACCTTTGTGATAAATATGTGGTTTGAATGAATATAGTGTTTTTCTAATCATTGAATTTCTACAAGAATAAAAAGTGATATAAAGCCAAACCTTTAAAGATTAATAAATTACAATGCATTTAAACATGTTGTGCAGTAAAGAGTTCCAGTTTATGTTTATTAAAGAACATTTTCAAAATTTAAGTCAGTGTTTAAAATAAAGACCGATCCAAGCATTAATATGAAAAAGAAAAAAGTTTGTGCGTTTTTGTTGTCTGTATTTTTATGAGTTATGTGTAGTTTTGTTGATGTTTGGTGTATTTTTCAGTCAGTTTGTGTATTTTTGTTGTGGTTTTGGGTGTTTTTGTTGTCGTTTTGTGAGTTGTTGGCGTCATTTTGTGTATTGTTTTGGACAGTACTTTGTGTATTTTGTTGTTATTCTATGAATTTCTCTGTCATTTTGTACATTTTTGTCATTTTGTGTGATTTGTTGTCACTTTGTGTGTTTTTAGAGTAAGTTTTAGCAATGTTTGATGTTAGCTTTTTGCCAATACTTGATATGCTGATATTGTGAACACTACATTTTTGGAAATTTACCAATACCGATATATACATAGATCCACTCCCCCCAACCTAATATTAGGTCACATGATATATATATATATATATATATATATATATATATATATAAATATAAATATATACAGTATATATGAAAAAAAACAGGTTAATCCTACTTTTAATGTGATGGCACACTAAATGTAATTCACAAATCAACATAATCTGTGTAAACTAACAAAAAACGACAAAAAAGCATTTGTTTTGGGTGCCGCATAAAATTAGACTGAGAGCTGCATGTGGCCCCTGTGCCACTAGTTACCCATGTATGGTCTGAGTCACACATGTAATGAAGACAGGAAGACAGCCAAAGAAGAGAAGCAGGAAGGGGTGGGGTCTCTGCTCAGTGACACAGTCTGTGCATGTGAAGACGAGGGCTTTGTATAGTCAGGTCAGCTACGCCCTTGTGACAATGCCGGAGGGGGGTCGGTAGTGGTGGGTGAGTCTGTTGACAGGCAGTCATACCTGCTTTCAGCAGCACTATCTGATCGTTCTGACACAGCTCCATGAAGCCGTCGATGCGCTTGGCAAACTCCACCACATACTGAATGGCCTCGGTTATTTTGATAGCGCACAGCTGCCACATGACTTCCCGGGGCTAACACAGAGAACAGAGACAACAGAGAATATGTTATCTGCTTTAAAAACAAAAAAAAGCACATTTCATTAGTGCAGGGGTTCTCAACCTTTTCAATCCATGACCCCCAAAATAAAGCTTCCAGAGAACAGGGACCCCCACTGTACCTGAAGGTGGTTGAACACAGACATGAAAATTGAAGAACAGTCATGTGGAGACAGGGTCATCTATAAGGGGAATAAAGGGGAGAGATTTTTGGGGCCCATCTATAAAGTCAGCAAAATGATGGTCCATTGTTCTATGAATCTGTGATAACCACATTTATTTATTTATCTGAATAATATCAAGCATTTACCAGGAAGTTTAGTATTATTTGTGCCATAGTATATAGTCATCTTAAAGATGTAAATCCTTGTTTTAATTAGGAATAAAATGGGTTCAAAGTGACCAAAAATGGTGGAAAAGGTGGTGAAATGGAATTTAAAAAAAAAAAAACAGAAATCGGTTAAAAGTTGCAAATCAGAGAGGGCAAAAATGGACAGAAAAGGTGATAAAAAGGGTCAACATATGTGACATTAAGTGGGAAAAGTGGTGGAAGGGGTTTATGAGTGCCAAAAATGTTTTGAGAGTAGAAAAAATGTGTAGAAAAGGCATTGCAGTTTGATGGAGACGTGGCAGAAATTGGATTAATGTAGCAAAAATGCATTAAAATAAGCAAAAACATGGCAAGAAAAAGTGTAAGAAGTACAATATTAGTTTCTTAAAGGCATCTGGTGACCCCCTCCCAATGTGTCGCGACCCCAAGGTTGAGAACCCCTGCATTAGTGGAGCTGCTGTAGAGGCCTAAATGGACGTAGACGTGGTCAAATTACCTTGTTTTGATAGCTTTCCACTTCCTCTTGCAGAAACGCCTGCCATGTCATCTGCTGCAGCTCTTCTCTCAGATACTGACATGTCTCCATGTGTGACTTGGAGATATTCTGGGCCAGGTGCTCTGAAACACAAGCATGGTCACATGGCCACAAGATCAGAATCACATTGTGACTGTTACACAAGGCTATGAGAAAGGGAAGGCCTCACTGATGAAATATGCCACAGGAAAAGATGATTTATTTACTGAGCATCCATGATGCAGGAGAGGCAGAGGATACGCGTGGGCTTTTTTTTTTTTTTTAACTGGGAAAAGGCTTGTTGACATTTCCTCTTACTGCCTACAGGAAGCTCATAGCTTAAGGTTGAAGCAAAGCCAATCTAACTATGACACAAATACATAGAAGGAGGAGGGGTACCACGTTACTCACTCAAACAAATGTCACATATTCTCAGAGAGAAATATTGAGCATAGGAATTTAAATGGTTTTGAAAACACATCTGGTTAAAGGAGTTCCTATGCACATGGGAGCCTAAAAAAATGATTTCCCCAGATGCCTGCCCTGCTGGATCCTGATTGGCCCTAATTAATGGAAACTAATTACAAAAAAGAGGCTCTTTTAATGAGAGTTGGAGATGAGTCTCCAACCTCCTGCTATTTTGAGCAACCTTTGTGTCGTTTGCCCCACGGTTGAGTTATTCTCTCCCATTCCTCCATTTTTCTGTCTCTCTTTTTTTTCTGCTTACTAGAGCTTAATTCGGAACAAGATCCGGCACCTTCCAGATTTTAACCAGCACTTGTTTGATTGGATCCAAAAAAATAAATTCCAACACCTTTCTTGCTTTTAGGTGTTTTGATTAAATTTTAAAAGAATTATGTTTGGACAGCTGTGTCTTTTATTGAGTTAAAATCACTGAAAATTTCATTGTAAACACAAAATTGAATGTAGACACACAACACGAGTGGGAAAGAGAGGGGAAAGTCAAGCCACGCCCCCCACGCTACGTCTAAAGGGTGATTTTGTGCAAAAAATAGTTTCTCTGTCAGTTTGGAAGATTGGACTATTCTAGTAATCAGTAGTGGTGAGGAGGAGAAGAAAGCAACGTAGCAGCTCCGGTGAGTGTTTGAAACAGCTGACTAACTCCGCTGCTGATGTGATAAACACACACCGTGGAGCAGCGTTTGTCCGACTCACAATCACAATAGCCGCTTAAACAGTCATGTGTTCTACTGAAATGTGTAGTTTTTGGGTTGAAAACAACAACAAGAGTGTGTGCATAGCAAAAGAAAATTGCTATAGTGATCAGCTGTTGCGTAGAGTCAGCGTCTACAGACACGCCCACTCATGCATCTGCATTAAAGCCCCAAAACAGCCCGTTTTTAGAAGTGTCATTAAACTGAAAATAAATCTCAAATACTATGTTTTTGGGGTTCTTAGAACAAATGGAGATGAGTGAAAAATAGCATAATACTGGACCTTTAAAAAGTTGCGAGGATACAAAGTTCAACATGGCGTTTTTTTTTTCTGTTTTGACAAATGAAAGGTAAGCACACATTGTATTTTCATTTTCTGCTGAGCTACTGATTCATCAGAGGAGTTATGAAACTTATGTTATTTGTGAGTTTTTGTGTTCTGAAAGTTTAGTGTTCTTTGTGGCTAAATTAGCGCTGATTTTGCGCTGTCCGTGGTGCTGAAACATGGCAGATTTTCACAGCTGTCACTCAGAGTGAGAGGCGGATGCACTCCGTACAGGGCGACTGTCCGTGCTTCATCATTCTTTTATTAAACATTTTGGTTAATTTGTTGTTTGTGTTCAAGTGATGTTAATAGCCCATTTAGTTAGCAAAAGGTGCTTAAAAAAATTATTCTGTGACATTTTTGTCTTTCTCTTACTGCCGGAACAACACCCGTCGTTTGTTCTGGGACCTGATGATTTAGAAATGAAGCACTGCTGCTTACCAAGTTCAGCCATTGACACGGTGGGAGAGGTTTCTCCATTGGTGAAGGAGCAGTAAGGGAAGAAGCCAGAGCCAGGGGCAAAGTCACAGATGGGCTCCGGTTTGATGCCGTTGATGTCCAGACCCGACTGGTCAGGAGACGGTTGGATGTCCAGGTAGAAGCTGCTGACCGCCGAGTCGGGTTTGCTGCCATCGGGGGTGTGGCCGTCCATGTAGCCGCTGAGGTCATCGTGAAGCTCCGTGAGGCCGTTGGCTGAGAGACCGTAGCTAGGTGTGAGTGGCTCCGCCTCCCCCGGCTGCTGTTGGTGGTCACGTTGCTGTTGCTGCAGCCGGTGCTTCTGGACCTCGGCGTACAGGCTGTCTCGCTGCTTCTTCGACATGCGGCCAAACTTCACAGCTGGGAATTAAAGGACAGAACAAGTGAGACAGGCTGAAAAATACTTGATTTAAAGCAACTTCAACAGACATCCTCACCAGGGGTGGAGCAGTGATTTTAAAAGTGAGGGTGTTCTAAGGGAAGGGCAACCGTCCACTCCCAATTTGGTTTATTAAATGAATTTACTAGGGATGTAACGATTAATCGTAAGGCAGTTAAAAATTGATTCATAGGTATCACGGTTGATATCGATTTTCTGAAAATTGAATCGCAGTACTTTTTTTAACCAGCAGAGGGCGCTATCCACAAGTGTATGCGGCGGGCGGAGTCTGCTAATACTTTCTTTCTGGCCGCCTTCTACTCTTAAATATGTTAATAAATGATGCATTGCCCCTTTAACACCGAAATAATATCTGTAATATTACTTGAATATCTGTAAAAGTCACGTTTTTCTATTAGCTCTGTCTGCTAGCATAGCTTCTCTTCTTCACTGCAAGATATCTGCATGCCAACCGACCACTGTGTTACCAGCGCCCTCTGCTGGTCCAAACAAATATGACGTAAATCAGTGTAATCACGGTTTTTCAATTGTTAAGGCACAAAATACATTTTCAGTTGCACTTTTAAAAAGAAAAAGAACTATTATGCAGTTTTGCATTGTTTATTATAAAACCAGAATTTAAATTAATAGGCTTCATTTTCATTTGTATTATTCCTTTATTTATTTCATTCACATTTTTGCCATTTTCCACCATTGTTTGCCACATTCAAGCTACCTTTTGCCATTAGATACTACATTTTTCCTCTTTTTTGTCAACTTTTTTTGCCACTCTTTACTGCTTTTGGCCCATTTTAGTCACTTTTCACTCTTTTCTTACCACCTGTTACTCATTTTTTGTCACTTCATCTACACTTTACTCATCACTGTTAACTCTTTGTTTGCCCTCTTGAAACAGCAGCGTAGTCAAATGTCTGGCTGTGATTGGTTTGATCACCATTCAAACAATCTAGCTGGACCAATACATTTTCAACAATGAATCCCTCTGTAAAAAGTGAGGGGGGATGAATTTTTGTCGCATCCCCCATGGGTGAGACGTTCCTGATCCTCACACATGCTGACATACAGTACATATGGGAAAACAGAATTATTTCATTATATTTGGAATAAGTTGATGCGAGGCCAGTTGAAAAGAATGAAAAATGAAGGCTCCATTACTAACTTGAGCTAATGTGTTTAAGAGGTTTTTTCATCCCTTTTTCTCAATGTTGGAATATACTTAGCTTTTTGTTGGCATTTGTCAAACTGAGTCTTTGATGATACTGACATTCATCTCTGGAAAACAACACTTTGAGTTTGCTCGTCTGAACAATGAGATGAATTGTTCTTTTGTAGATACCACTTTGAGCTCATTTACATTACCATGGCAACTTAAATCACCTGCAGAGAGGAAATTTACCTCCGCCAAGGAGGTCATATTTTCACTGGCGTTTATTTGTTTGTTTGTCTGTTAGCATGATTACATCAAAGGTATTCATCAGATTTTGACAAATAAAAGATAGACCTTAGGGGATCCGGATCATTTACTGAAAATCCTTATCCCTCTCTTATTATTGGCGAAATTTTAATAATTCATATCTCGGTTCATAATTGACTGATAATTATAACATTTATCTATCTATCTATGACTCAGTTAAGTTGGGTAAGGTGGTGCTCATCCATTTGGACCAACTGTATCGTTACTGTAATCAGGAATCACTGATTCTGATAACTGCCAATATCTGGTAATGAGGATATCTGGTGCTTGGCAGAGGTTTGTGATCTCTGAGTTCTCTTGTTGCAGATAATTTAGTATATCCTATATAGTTATTGTATGTTTACAGGTGAAATAAACTTCTAACTTTAGAAGGAAACTAAACTTGAAAAGTATGCTGGGAATAATCTAAAAACTAACGATCTTGATGAAACAATTAAACTAAGTATGAATATAATGCAGTTTAAAAAAATGTACAAAAGATACACTTCGAAAAGGACAGAAATGAAGAAGGACAAAGCAAATCTCACAGATGTTTGTTTCTGTTCTGCTTTTCTTAATAGCGTGATTGGAGTATTTATTTGTGTTGTCAATTTAGTTTATTTCATTGGATTTTTCAGTTGTTAGTGGTTGAAGAACAGGGGTAGGACTTGACAAGCAAAGGCTTATTCATATCCCTTGTCGAACAAATCAAATGTATTATACTGAAATTTAGTTTTTTTTAATATCATAGAGATTTCTGTTGAGATTTGTTCATTCGTTTTTGTTTTCATCCAATTGTTTATTCGTTCGTTGGAAATAAATGAAGCAATATATAGACAATATGACTACATTATTTGTGACAATTGAGGCACAGATTATTCAGTTCAAATCTAGCCAGTGCATGTTGCTGCCTCCTGTTTTAGGGTTTCCAGACTAAACAATGGTGCTGTGAAATAGACTCTGTGGTTGGTGTTCTACTATACTGGCATATAATCGTCACACCAGTGTGTGTGTATGCGTGTGTGTGTGTGTGTGTATGCGTGTGTGTGTGTGTGTGTGTGTGTGTGTGTGTGTGTGTGCGTGCGTGCGTGCGTGCGTGCGTGTGTGCGTGTGCGTGTGTGTGCGTGCACAGTGGAAAGTAAGTGAAGCGACAGAGAAGAAAGCAGGCAGATGGGCTCTGGTGTGTTCAGTGAAGGTAAAAGTCACCTTCGTCTGTCCCGTGTGTGTGCGTGTGTGTGTGTGTGTGTGTGTGTGTGTGTGTGTGTGCGTGCGTGTGTGTGTGTGTGTGTGTGTGTGTGTCTGTCTGGACCAGTCTGGCACAGCAGGAGTTTTGCTATACGCACCCCCACCTGTGTGCTCCCATTACAGCATCTAGCACCTAGGTTCCCAAAGTGGGGTACGGGTACCCCCAGGGCTACGCAACTTGTCATAGGGGGTAGTAGTACGGTAGGCTTATGCCAATGCCAAGTTAATGCTAGCTAATGCTAATATTAGGCTAATGCTAATGACAGGCTAATGCTAATGACAGGCTAATGCTAATGCTATGTTGATGTTAATGCTAGCTAATGCTAGTAAAAGTTAATGTTAATTCTAGGTTAATAATAATGATACGCTAATGCTAGGCTAATGCTATGATAATGTTATGCTATGTTAATGCTAGGATAATGCTAAGCTAATGCTAATGTTATTGCTAGGCTAATGCTAATGTTAATTAATGCTAGCTAATGCTAATGATGCGCTAATGCTAGGCTAATGCGAACGGTAATACTAGTCTAATGCTAATGTCAACTAATGCTAGCGGTAATGCTAATGCAGTGTTCAATGATGCAGGCCAGCACCTATATCCTCACTTGCATTTTTTTCAGGAAATGCAAGTATTCTAGTTATATATGATTCCTCAACAAGATAGAAAAAATTCAGAGACTAATTTCACTATAGGGCTACATTTAAGATGTCAATACATTATTATGTTTTGTATGTGTGCAGGAGTAGGGGGTACATGGCTTCAGGTTAAATGTCTGAAGAGGTACGGCACTGTGTAAAGTATGGGAGCCACTGATCTAGAATATCTGCAGCTCAGTAATGACATCCTCTCACAGCCTCTATTTCATCAAACTTAATTTACATCACAGCGACAAATGAGCCCTGCAGACAAAGCACACACACCCACACATGTTAATCTTAAACACAGATTAACAACTGAACACAGGGAAAAATATTAAGTTTGCCAAATAAAAAGTTGCTTCATGTAAATATTCTTCTTCTACAGTTATGAAGTAGATTTAAATATGTGGCTGAATATATGAACCAGGGTTGGGGTCAATTATAATTGTAATTGATAATTAATTGCAATTATGTCGTACTTATAATTGTAATTGTAAATTTAAAAATCTGTTGCTGTCGTAATCGTAACGAAATTGTAATTGAGTTTAGATAATTGACTTTGTAATTGTAAATGCCATGAAAATTCTAAAAAATATGATTTTATATGATAAATGATTAACAAAAATGATAATTTAACGCAAAACTGGGGAACCATGTTATAGTTCTATGTACAGTTATATACATATGTAGGTAATAATAATTAAAATGTGTTTAATATCAAGCTTTCCCACATTTTACCATTAAAAAAGTTTAAATCTAGGGCATACTGAGACAAAAAAAGCTCAGACGCCCACACCAAATATATTAAAACCTATATTTTCATTGATTAGGAAGCCTAACAAGGTAACCAATAAATAGGAAATAAATTAGATGATAGATATTTGTTTGTAGTGTATTTTACAGCTGATTTAAGACCTGTTATCATAAGAAATGCTAACATAAAGCTAACACAAGAGGAAGGTTAACTTTTATTAGGTTATTTATTTCATCATTTTGATTCATTGTAATTGAACTTGAAGTGATTGTGAACGTAATTGACTTTCTGAGGATAAAAAAAATAATTGAAATTCAATTATAATTGGAAAAAAATGCTGGTAACTGTAATCATAATTCAATTGTAATTGAACATGGGTAAATGGAAACTTAATTGTAACTGAAAAATGTAATTGACCCCAACCCTGATATAAACAGATGAGTCATTATTTTTTTTTTAAAGTATAAAAACAGTCAACTTTTAGCATATGTTGCATATTTTTGTGTCAATGCTTCTGTGTTTTCACATTGAGTTCAGTTATTTTCAACAGCAACATCATCCATGAAAGATGGAGCCAACAGCACTCCAGCAGAGGCCATTATTGCCCACACAGGGGGCCTCATTTTGGGGCTCTTCTCCTCTTCCATCCATGGTGCACTTACCATCTCGTGACATGCCCACTGCCAGGCACTTCTGCAGCCGACAGTGCTGGCAGCGGTTACGGCTGGTGCGGTCGATCAAGCAGTTCTTCTGGCGGGGACAGGAGTACGCAGCATTGCTCTGCTGACTCCTCCTGAAGAAGCCCTGCAAACAAACAAAAAAGCAAGATGGAAACACTGTGGGGAACCGGCCAAACACCTTTTAGGGTTTCAAACGAAGGCAAAAAAACGGAGTTAAAAAATCATGAACAGGTTGAACAGCTGTATATGGTGTTGTATGCATCAGTACATTTTAATCTAATTGAAGTTGAATGTTTTCCATATATTTTTTTATTTTAGAATATTGGCAGTTGTGCAGTCATTTTGGTAATTACCGCTTCACTCTAATCTGTAAGGATGTTCATTATATTTGTAATGATCAACAAAGAAATGTTGCCTTAATAATACAACATTATAGATTAATACCAGAGTTTGCTACAGGTACAACAATATAAGGAGCATTACATTAGTACATTATCAGGGTTCCTACAGCTTTAGACAAATTATTTTCAAGACTTTTTATTACCATTTAATATTAAATTTAAGACCAACTTCACAGTAAACATAATTGGGGGAGAAAAAAAAAAACACTATATCAATTACATAGGGTTAGGGTCAATTTTTTCCAGTTTTTTCCAAAAAATTACTGTAAAATAGACAAAAAAACAGACTGAAATAAACAAAATCACTCCAAAAACACAAGATGACTATAAAAAGTGCCAGAAATCTATAAAACAACCAACAAAAATACAAAAAATTAAAAACATTAAGAAAAGCTATCATTATTGGACAGGCATTTTTTGTTAATTTGACATTTTCCCATGTTGTTTATATATATATATTTAAAAAATGAATGTTACCATTTATTTTGAAATGCGAGACTAATTACAATCATAAAATCATACTTATGTGTTAAAATTTTAATGACAATTGAGACCTTATTTTTAGATGCATGAGTTAATCCACTTTTTAAGAATCCGCAGGAACCCTGATTAAAGTTGAAATTCCGGGAAATTACCGGTAAGTGTTTTTAAAAAAACAGTATGTCTTTTACACAGTAGCGGTAACTGAGTAAGAAATCTCAGCACAAACAATAAAATACTTGTATGCATTTATATATTATCTTATTCCATTATGGTTGAGTTTTCTCAAAGTCAAAAACCATGGTTATAACTAAATTTACCAGTGAGATTCTCATGTTTATTTCTATCGCTTCTCTTACTTTTTTTTTTTTTTTGGTCTGCACATGCTGTCAAAGGTCAACACTACACTACTGTTATTGCAATTAAATAAATTGCATTATTTTATTGCATAATTGTGACCATCACCAGCCCTCCCTAAGGAAGGGTAAGAAACACTTTATTAAAGGGAGAATATAAAAAGAGAGGGCAGTGTTACACCTAGGTGAGGGGGTGGGAGGGGGAAGAGAGCAGGATTCTATATCTATATCTATTCTCTTCCTATTCACTACATCCAACACACAGTCTGCTTCCCTGTGTAGTGTCCCTGGTTAGTGTGGCATACCTCAGGTTTCCTTATATTTTACAGTCTGAAACATGTTAGCTAAATGTCTTTCTTTCAGTTTGTTGTGCATAATGACAAAGCAAATAAATAGTGCCTGTGTGTCCATGCAACACACATGTATTTGTGTAACTGTTGACACAATCACTTGTGTGTTGTCAGTGTAAAATCTCATACAACACTAAGTAGGGCTGGGCAATATATCGTGATCCAAGATAAATCGAGTTTTGTATTTTTTTCAATATAGAAAATGACAATATCATCTATATCGTGATATAACTACTTTTTTATTTTTTTTTTTAACTTGTTTTCAGTTATACAATCACACAGTACAAATCACATCATACAAGTTTTTAATATTATATTCAATTGTTCCATATTTCTGAGATAAATATTTCATAGCATATTTTGTAATAAAATACTCAATTTCACTACTTCTCAGAACAACATGAAAAGCACATTAGATGGATTTCTGTGTACATTCTAACCGAGACCTTCCCCTAAACAAGCCACACTACACTCACTCACACGTGCTGTCCCGTAGAGGAGAAAAAGTCAAAAATAGCACATATTGTGCAGCTTTTTGTTAATAACTGTGCCCGTGTCACATTTTTCAGAAGCAAATTTAACCCAGAATGAACTCTGTGGTTAGACTTTATAGTAGGGATGTAACGATTCACTCAACTCCCGATACGATTGGATTCACGATACTGGGTTCACGATACAATTCTCTCACGATTTATTTTACAAAATGGGAACGTAGACAAATTTTCCTTTATTTTTTGGGGGGAAAAAACTAGAAAATACTGTACTATTTTCCTTTTATATATCATTGTCAAAAGAATTCTTTGATAAACTATTCAAAACAATGCAATTTAACTAAAAATAAATCTTGAATGAAATAAATAAAGGATTAATACAAATGAAGAAGAAGCCCATTCATTAAAATTCTGGTTCTATAGTAAACAATGCAAAACTACATAATAGTTCCTTTTCTTTTTAAAAGTGCAACTGAAAATGTATTTTCCTGAACAATTGGACTTAAAAAAAAAAAAAAAAACAGTCTGCACTGTATTTACGTCAGATATTTGTTTGAACCAGCAGAGGGCGCTGGTAACCAAGTGGTCGGTTGGCATGCAGATATCCCTGCAGTGAAGAAGAGATGCTATGCTAGCAGACAGAGCTAATAGAAAAACTTAACTTTTACAGAAATTCACGTAATATTACAGATATTCTTTCGGTGCTAAAGGGGTAAGGAATCATTTATGAACATGTTTAAGAGTAGAAGGCGGCCAGAAAGAAAGTAGTAGCAGATTCCGCCCGCCGCCAACACTTTTAGACGAGAAGGATATATTGCACCCTCTGCTGTTTAAAAAAGTTCGATTCAATATTCAGAGCATCGATGTGAACCGTGATACCTATGAATTAATTTTTAACTGCCTTACGATTAATCGTTACATCCCTACTTTATAGAGTTAAAAATAAGAAAAGATTCATATCTTATATCGACACTTTGAGAAAACATATTGAGATATGAGTTTTGGTCTACATGGCCCAGCCCTAAGTATTTCACAATACAAGAAAAAGGCAATAAGCTTTTAAAACAGTTGTCCCTTCATTCCCAGCAGCCCTCGACCACTAGAACCCAGTCCTAAAACCAGCACATAACACCACATAAGGTTAAAACACAAGGCATGTGGAGGGTATCAAAAGTATCAGAACAGCTAAATACAAAATGCAGCTGCACTCCTTTTTCTCCTCTCATAAAAATAAACCACCAGTGAAAAAAGCCGGTGTGATTAGCGGCTAATGCTATCCTTGCTCAGTGCCGACTTTCAAAGATGAAAACTACAGAGAGAACTTTTACCTGCTACTACCACCTCCTCGCTGATTCTCCTCAACGCCAAATCCTTCCTAGTCTGGTCCCGGTTATAAAGGCCGTGTCATACAGCTCCAGGTGGTCACACACAGCTTCTACTCCATGGTTGAATGGGTGAACAGACTGGTATCAGTGTTGATGGCCTGACGTCGTCGTCAACAAAAACTCTGATTGGCTTTCGTCATGAGAAACAGCCGCAGGAGTTCAATATTTTCAACTCTTGCGGGTGTGCGAATATGCGTAAAATCGGGAGCGCGCTCGCACGGCCAACGCACTGCTGCACTGGAAAGATTTCACATCTGGGACGCATCTATCCATTGACTATGTATGTAATCTGGACGTTTCGTGACGCATCCGGTGTGAACGCAGCATTATACGGTATATTATAATTCCATCTGATTCTTAAGAAAACAAGAGACAAAATCCCAAAACGACAGTTTTCCTCACATGTTGGAGACGTGAATGATAAAAGATGCTGCCCTGAAAGAAAACTGGCTGAGAAGACTCACTACATGTTTTCACTACATTAACCTAAAATCACAGTTTTCCTGCACCACCTTGCATATAAAGAGTACCAAGGTGTGTGTTTGTATGTGTCATCTGTGGGACACACACGCACACGCACACAACTAAGGACTGTGAATGCACACAAACTGGATTCCTAATCTTTTGACTTGGTAAATGGTAAATGGACTTGATTTTATATAGCGCTTTATCACCACACTGAAGCAGTCTCAAAGCGCTTTACATATCAGCTCATTCACCCAATCACTCTCACATTCACACACCAGTGGGACAGGACTGCCATGCAAGGCGCTAGTCGACCACTGGGAGCAACTTAGGGTTCAGTGTCTTGCCCAAGGACACTTCGACACATAGTCAGGTACTGGGATCGAACCCCCAACCTCTCGATCAGAAGACGACCCACTACCACCTGAGCCACGGTCGCCCAATATAATGAATTGATTCCAGCACATCATTACCATGCCCCACTACACTACTCCATACACATATGTCTTAATTAGCCGCTCATTGGCTGTTTAATTACAAGAAAACAGCTGACAGCTGCCAAGTTGCTTGATAATGGAAGCTATTATGGAAACAGACTAAAACTGCCAGTGACAAGCAGCACTCTTTATTAATGCTATGATTTATGGAGCAAACTTTTGTACTTGCACATATCATTAAAGGCCTCTCTGCCTGGACTAATTAGCAATCATTAAAGACAGATTTCAGCAGTTTAGTCTTTAGTGTTTTACTCCTTTTTAGCTGATGTGTGGGGATGAGCAGCACTCGAAAGAACAGTTGAAAGAAACCTCTCTCTCTCTCACACACACACAGCAGCTCACAGCAAAGGTGCTGCTGAAGAATGCTAATGATGTGCTCGGTGACAAGCATGGGGACAAGAATACACTCTAAGCACAAAATTCCCCTCAGTCGGGATGGCTGGTGCATATGAAACAGTACAAAAGGTGGCTTCAAAAGTAGCAACACGCGGTTGCAAACAGCCAACAATCTGCTATAATTCAAAGCTGGGGGCTTTTGATCATTTTATTTCAAGAAGAGCCGGCTGCAGCTGAAGCAGCAGGAAAACGACACGTCCAGGGAGGGGAAATAAGAGCAAGGAAGAGAAATGGCTTTGTCCTTCTAATTGTGCTTCTCTGTGATGCTTGACCACTTTAATGATCTCTCTCTGTGTGTGTGTGTGTGTATGTGTGTGTTTACACACTCTTCTCCAAATCATACATTTGTAAAACTTCTTTTTTTTCTTCTTCCCACCCTGCAAACAGCTTTACTTCCACTATTGTCTCCATCTTTCTCCTTCTCAGCGCCCAATACTTTCACAGACCTGATCGTTTTGAAACGCTATTGTGCACTATTAAAAAGGTTGAAACCCTGCTATTTAAAAAGAATGATACATTTATGTTATGAGTGAATTCTGGTTTATTTTGGTTTTTATTTTATTTTCTGTTTGGTTTTTGATTTTCAATGTTGCGTATTGTGTTTTATTCCATTTTTTTTTGTTATATATCGTCTTGCTGTGGTTATTCCTTTTTTTTATTTTAAAAATATATATTTTTTTTTGAATTAACAATTAAAACATCGCAAAACAGTCACATATTTACATGTATACTATAAAAATATTTAACAAAAGTCGTCTTTTTAAAAAGAAATTAAAAATTAAAAACATTGCAAAACAGTCACATATTTACATGTGTACTTTTGAAATATTTAACAAAAGTCGTCTTTTTTTTAAATAACAATTAAAAACATTGCAAAACAGTCACATATTTACATGTGTACTTTTAAAATATTTAACAAATTTCATCTTTTTTTTTAAATGAACATAAAAACACTGCAAAACAGTCACATATTTACATGTGTACTAACAAAATATTTAACAAATGTCGTCTTTTTTTTTTTTTTTAAATAACAATTAAAAACATTGCAAAACAGTCACATATTTACATGTGTACTTTTAAAATATTTAACAAATTTTGTCTTTTTTTTTTTTAAATGAACATAAAAACACTGCAAAAGAGTCACATATTTACATGTGTACGAACAAAATATTTAACAAATGTCATCTTTTTTCTTTTTTTAAATAACAATTAAAAACATTGCAAAACAGTCACATATTTACATGTGTACTTTTAAAATATTTAACAAATGTCTTTTTTTTAAATTAACAACTAAAAACTGCAAAGCAGTCACATATTTACATGAGTACTATTAACATAATTAAAAAAAAATTCTTTTTTTTAAATTAACAATTAAAAACACCACAATATAGTCACATATTTACATGAGTACTATTAAAATATTTAACAAACGTGGTATGGTCGGTTTACATTCAAATATCACATCCCAGGAACTCTGTCGTAAAGATTGCGAGTACAGGAAGTGACGTAATCTACGCGCATGCGTTGAAAGGATCCGAAAGGATCAGGCCTGTGAAAGGATTAGGCACTGACACCCCTCTCATCTCCCCTGTTCCTGATTTAAACACAATCAAACATGATGTTCCTCCCATCGACACAGACCAGGCTCACTTCCTTTATTCTTACCTTACAGCCTTCGCATGTTATCACGCCGTAATGGATGCCTGATGATTTGTCTCCACAGATTTTGCAGGGAATTATTTCGATTTGAGCTGCGGAGAAGAAAGAGAAAGCAAAAGAAAAGGAAAATCAACATGGAGCTGTCACAAGTCACTGTACAACATCCTCAACGTGGATCAATGCTGCTACATGAAAGCGCACTCTGCTTCTAAAAACATCTCATCCACTGGCTTTTGAATCCTCACACCCACAAAGCATGAGCTGAACATCTACAAAGCTGCTATATGTCGGCCGAAAAAGGAAAGGGATGCCATTTTGAGGATTAGAATTACTAATACTGCTCTTGTGCAGTAATGAAAACTGAAATAAACTCCTGGGGATAAGTGACCATTAAATCCCCTGTAGGAAAATATGGGATTGTTGAATAAATAAATAAATAGATTGTAAAAAAATTGCATGAACTTAGGCATGGGCAATATATCAAGTTTTCTATTTTGGTGATATAGAAAATGACAATATCGCCTATATCAATACATATTTATTTTATAGCTTATTTTGTTTGAAATTACTCATTTTAGGAGTCACTGAATTTGCTACGTCTTAGATAAGAATGAAAAGCTCAGTTAGATATATCTGTATCATATTTGTATAATTTTATAAATATTTGTATATAATTTGTATAATTTTATAAATATTTGTATTTAATTTGTATAATTGTATTATTATTATTAGTATATCTATCCTACTTTATTTTTACTACTGTAATGTGTGTGTATTTCACTTAATTATACACATATTTAACATTTATTCTGTCTTTGTTAAACGTTTTTATGCTTTTATTTGAGATTTTTTTTCGGTGGCTGTAACAAAAGCAATTTCCCCCTGGGATCAATAAAGGAATTCTGATTCTGATTCTGAGATGGATCGTTGAGCGCGTCCTAACCCAGACCTTCCCCTAAACAAGCCTCACTCCAGAACTCACTCACACGTGCTGTCCCCTACAGGAGAAAACACCAAAAGTGACTCATATTGTGCAGTTGTTTGAAGAAATAACGAGATTCATATTGTATATCGGCTCTAGGGCTGGGTGACATGGACCAAAACTCATATCTCAACAAGTTTTCTCAAAATGGCGATACACAATATTAATCTCAATATTTCTTGTTCTTTTTTTTTTTAATTTGCTGATGAAAAATGCCGCACAGGCACATTTATTATCAAACAGCTTCACAATACGCGCCGCTTTTGGATTTTTCTCCTCTAAGGGACAGCACGTGTGAGTGAGTTATGTAGTGAGGCTTGTTTAGGGAAAGGTCTGGATAGGACGCACTCAGAAATCCATCTAACTGTGCTTTTCATGCTGTTCTGAGAAGAAAACATTGTAAAGAAGGACACTGTTTGACTGTACTCTAAGAATAATAATAAATACTTGGATGATGTTATTTGTACTGTGTGACTGTATAAATAAAAACAAGTAAAAAAAAAAGAAGATATATCTCGATATAGGCAATATTGTCCTTTTCTAAAAAGAAAACTCAATATATCCTGAATCTCGATGTATTGCCCAGCCCTACATAAAAATACTGAAGAAGAAAATGTGCAGACATTGCTCAGTTTTGGTGTTGTGCTGTTGACATCACCACCACAAATAAAATGAAAAAAATCTTGTGTATCGAGATTAAATGAAGGCATTGTCTTCTTTCAAGAAACTCACTTACTTTAATTCTAGTTACAACTCTAGGCAAAGAGGAGTTTCTGCCCTTTTCAACAAAAGGTTACTCTAACATATTCAACTCCACCACAGACCCAGAGGGTAGATATACATTATTATTATCAGAGTGGTAATCTTTAATCAGTGTTTTACAATTCTAAATCAAGAATTACATTGTATATCTGCATTTTGAGAAGGCCGTGGCTATTCATACGGAAACATATCCATAGACTGCCAGTCTAGTCATACGCAGCGCCCCTCATTGGCCAGTTTAGATCACGTGATAGATGCACCACGTGACTTAAAGTTCTGTCAGTTTTATTTTAGCTCATATTTATTTTTAGCTACTGCGCTAAACCTTTTATTTTAGCCCTAACCCTAACCCAGAAAATACCCTAAAGTGTTTATTTTTTTAGTTTATGTTCTTTTAAAGGTGAATTTTGCCATATTAAATATGTTAAAATGAAAAAAAATATATATGACAAAAGTGGGATTCGGACCCATGGCAGCGGAAGAAAGAACTCTTGAGTTCTCAGCCATCCTGGCACGATGAAAACACACATGCACATTACACTTATGTAGAAAAGAGCCGTAAAACGTACCCATAGTCCTGGGGGCTATTGATACATTTCTGTATTTCTGAGAAATAATTATGGAGGTATGAATTTTGATCCATATGGCCCAGCTTTACATAAACATACTGAAGAGGAAAATGTGCAGAAATTGTTCAGTATTGGTGTTGTTGACATATCACCACCACAAATAAATAAAATCAAATTAAAAAAAAAAAGGACAGGCCTCGTCCTTTGTTGGGCTTCACACACACACACACACACACACACACACACACACACACACACACACACACACACACACACACACACACACACACACACACACACACACACACACACACACACGCACACACACACACACACACACACACACACTTTATAACCGCAGCCACTGATGCTACATCTTCTCCCCCCTCCTCCCCTCCCCTCCTCCCCAGAGATCTCTATCTCATAGCCCTCCTCCACTTTCTCAACATCACAGTCCCACCACCCCAACACTACACACACACACACACACACACACATACTGCTATCTGATCGGAATTAAAGAAAGATCACCGCGAGACGTTTTCTTACAATGCAAGGTTTTTTTTTTCTCCTTCTTCTTCTTTACCCCCAACTAACCACACAGCCAACCAATCAGAGCTCACGGGGCTGTTGCAACACATAATTCTGTACCAATTATAGGAACACTGCTGATTTGCACTAATTGGTTGCAATGAAAAAAAAATGTATTAATTAAGAAGAAGCACAGGCAAACTCACAATGTCACCGTCTTACATCAGAATCTCCCTCTAGCGACGCGTCACTATCCACCATAACGCCTTAGGTTTCTTCCAAAGACGAAAAGCCTCCGATATCCTTTGTACACCTTAACAACCCTCCTCTTTAGAATAGTTTGATCTCATCCAAAATCCTTTTGTTGGCATTGAAATCTGAGATCCCTGCCCATTTTAACCGCCTGCCTCGCAACCTGCAATGTGTCATGTGGATAATGTCCTTGTCCCTGAGGCATGCCCAGGAGAGGCCCTTAACACAGAGCCTCTAATCCTCTAACCCGGGAGCCACACTCTGTTCTTTCACCACTCTCTCTGTTCTCCCTGCACTGCTGGATTCAGAAAGACCAGCCATGTTTACCAGGATTTAGCCTTCGTTGGAGGAAAGTGAACAAAAGCAAGTGAGAGAACGCGCACAATTAATTCTCCTTCAGACAACACCTCCCTATGATTTGCGATTCACACATACAATAGAGGGCAGCGCACCTCGTCAGCCTGGATTAGAGTGAAATCTGGGCAGGAGGAGGGCGTCGACAACCTCACTGAGAGGGTTAATTTATAATTAATCTGTTCCTTACTGTGCACAGTTTCCCGTTATTGCATTTAGCTCCATCTTTGTATGACTGCACGCCATTGTTTGTTTTGCGTTCTCCCTCCGTGAGCATTAGCAGTGCAGTGCGTTTCAACTCCTTTAGCATTTTCAGCCTCATTACTTACATAATTTGTTCTGACATGCACTCACAACAGCAGAGGGATTCATTGTTGAAAACGTATTGGTCGTGATAGTTTGATTGAATGATGATCGAGCCAGTCACAACCAGCCATTTGATGAAGCTAAACAAAGCGGTAACAGCGATGAGTAAAGTGAAAAAAAAATTATTAACAGATGGCAAAAAATGGTCCAAAAGTGTAAAAAACGTGGCATGAAAAGAGTGAAAAGTGAAGTAAAATGGGTGAAAAGCAGTCAAAAAAATTGACATAAAAGACGAAACAGGCAAAATGTGGCAAAAAAAATAGTGAAAAAGGGCAAAAATGTAGAACAAAAAGAGGCAAAATGTCGGGAAAAAAGGAAACAATTGTTATTCATTGGGCAAAATGTACCTTATTTGGATTAAAAGTGGCAAAAATATGACAAAAATTGGATGAAGGTGTCAAAAAGAACTTGCAAAAACGGAAAAAAATGAGGAAAAAGGGATTCTAAATACTGAAAAAAACAGGTAAGGTAAGGTAAAAAAGGATCAAAAAGTAGAGCCACATGTTGAGTATGACTGACTTAATTAATAACAGCTAATAAATTAAAGGTATTATGGAGAATGTTATTTTGGTTTAAAATTCCAGGTTGATCATCAACTATTGGTCCTCCTAATTGTCAATCATTGAGGTTTACGTAAGGCCGTCGTACGTGCTCGTCCTTAGCAAGTTTTCGCTTGCTGTGCATGCGCACTTTTCACTTACCGGTGGCGAGAATGACATAGTGGGAAAAGTGCAAATCTTCTTTTGGAAGATGAGGAAAACTAGGCTCGTGCACGCTCTCTCGCACGCGTTCCTTAGAGTGTTACGCATGTGCATTTTATCAAAAAGAGGAGAGGGTGTTTCTTTCCTAAACTTTGAGAAAATCCTCCTCTAACACTTTAACTAAATGGAGAGTCGACGGTTGCCCTACCATTAGAACACCCTCACTTTTAAAATAACTGCTCCACCCCTGCCTACATGTACATCCAACTCATCAGTAACTTATTGTCTCTTTCAATGACTCCTCACAGGCCTAGGGAGGATGAATCTGAATTCACTCCATTAGAAGCCACACTATTAAATATTTCCAATCTGCCAGTCAATATCTATTGATATGAGCAATGGCGTTAACTGCTCCTGGGTGTGAAACAGGCAGCTGGTCTGAGCTGGACGAGTGCAGTGCCACTGATCCCATTCACCTCGCCTGCCTGGCTTTCTCGCTCCCCGCCTGCCTGCTTCCCTGCAAGCCAGCCCTGCTCGCTCTGTTTACGACATCAAAGCCAGACACAGTTGCAGCCATGCTAAAGCCCATCCCAGCAGCCTGCCGCTCCTTACAGCGCTGTGAGATGGCAACGGCACATAGGCCACTTCAAAGACACCTGCTGAGATGCCAAGTTGATGCTTAAACCCAACTACAGGCCAATCATCACTCCAACATGAGCAAATGGGTTCAGCAACAGCTAAAGATATAGGTCCTGTAGGTGGTACGTGTACCCATAGGGGTATGCAATGGCACTACAGGGGGTACATGAGAGAAAGTGGAAAATTAACAAATAAAGTGTCAGACTTGGTCTCATCCCAGGCGTGAAATGATAAAAATGATAGAAATAAATCTATTCAGGAGCCACTTAATCAGAGTTTTTCAACCTGAGGGTGAGGACCTAGGGCTGGTCAGAATGGACCAGAACTCAGATCTTGATACTTTTGCTTTAAATGGCGATATACAATATTAATCTCGATATTTTTAACGGAATAAAGTCTTACCAGAAAGACAATTCTGAGTTAAATTTGCTGATGCCAAATGAGACACAGACACATTTATTAACAAACAGCTGGACAATATGTGCCACTTCTTCCTTTTTCTTCTATTAGGGACAGCATGTTTGAGTGAGTTCTGTAGTGTGACTTGTTTAGGGGAAGGTCTGGGTTAGAACGCACTCAATTATCCATCTAACTGTGTTTTTCAAATTTCCTAACTTTTCCAGGAATTTCATGACCGTGGGGACCCTGTATTTCTATACTTTCACTATGCTCTGTAGCTGTTTTTAAATCGTTTTCTAAGCAAAATGTTGCAGTCGGACAAAGAGGGGACTTCAGAATTCAGAAATAAGAGAAAGGGGGGACTTGAGCCAAAGAAGTTTGAGAACCACTGCTGCAGCCTGGTGCTGGTTTCCTTCTTAATGGTCATACTGGACAGAGGTCCAACAGAACGCGAAAGCTTATCCTTTGTCTGTGGCTAAGCAGTTCAAGGGCACTCATTCATGACATGTCTTTAAGTGGGTTGACGTGTCACAATAGGGCAGTTTATCCACCGCCCTTCACCATCTTTACTAGGGGTGGGAACCTCTGATGTAAATTTTAAAGCACAGATTACAACAATAAAGCAAACAAATCTGTGGCTTTACCTCTTCAACATATCTAACTAACTTCACGTTTCATGAAACGTAAACCTGTGGACTGCACTTCTTAAACACTCTCTGAACTTAACAGGACACTACAAGAAAAAATTTAAAAATTAAAAAACAAATTAAAAAACAGAAATCCCAGCCTTTGAGATTAGAAAATCGCTTTTTATGATATTGCGATAATTTTGCAAATGTAATTAATCGTTCAGCCCTAATGTCTTGTATGTTGCAATATATATATATATATATATATATATAAAAATTTAAATCGATATTTGGCACCAGTGTACGGCAAGAATAAATATCACGATATATTGTAGTATCGTTATTTTGGCACACCACTAATTTCTACAGGCGTCTAAAGGTGAAAATCTTCTATCTATTTCCACTGCACATTTGGACTATTGAAATAACGGCAAAGGATTAAGATTATCCCGAACATTTCAGAGCCATGCCCAGGCCACCGCCATAATGCCAAGAGCTTAACCCATTACTCGATTGGACTATTAAATCAGTTTTCTCCTGGCCCAGTGATTTGTGTGCGATAAATGAGGTTCAAAGATTCTAAATGTGATGCCTCAATTGCAAAAGATTGTGAAACGCAAAAAATAAACTATAAGCCATCGATGTGCATGATGTTATGTGTGTGTGTGTGTGTGTGTGTGTGTGTGGCAGTTGTGTTGCGTCGACAGCTGTCAATGATGGAATGACGCAAGCCGGTGGGCTCATGTCATCAGATTATGTAAGGGCCTGGACTGGGCACGGCAGTTTAACAGCTCCTCCCTCATCAGGGGAAAAAGAAAAAGAAACACAGTTAATGTGTTTGCCTCCCAAAATATTTAGCAAACAAAACAAGGGCTCATCAGGATCACATGTCAGCTACACAAAGCATATTTTCTCTCCAGAGTCTTTACACATGGTCAGCACACAAACACCACAGGCACTGAACTGTCTGGCAAATGTGCACTAAGCGATGCTTGACCCCCCCCCCGCCCCCCCACCCTCCCCCACTGCAATCATAATGTGCGTCTCTTCATTTGTTTTCATGAACTTCCCATTTGGCTGCAGAGATCAGCTGTCGGTAGATAAACAGAGCACCGCAAGAGTCAGATGGAGCATTAGATGGATTTAAAAAACACATATATATATATATATATATATATCCTCTTTTTATGGCTCTGTTGTCACTAGCTACAGTTTTTAGCAAAAATAAAAGCGATATTTGAACACGTTACCATTGAAGGTTGTTTTGGAGCCACGTAAATCCCGTGAAATCTCATCCCGCGAGACTTTGCTGCACCAAGACGGATGCTCAGAACCTCCTTATATCACTCTGTATTCCTTTCCTGTTTTACGTCTAATGTGGCTGTAATAATTTTAAAGTATAACGCTAAGAAATGTGCCGATCTCCTTTTCTGTTTACACGTACTGCGTGAGAAATGGTCACGTTGACAAGGTACGTCTCGTCCCATGACGTGTAACTGCGGAAAAAGCGTTGAGGTTTTGCGAAACATTTTAATAGCTGTGTTTCTATTACCCCTGAAATGCGCAAAATCTAAATAGCGCAATAAAAACTGGTAACGGAAAAACCTGATATTCAAAAAAACACTCAAATATTGCTATAAAGTTTTAACGCTTTCACAAGGAGGAATTTCAGACGTTTCGATATTGAAATGTGTCGCAAAAGCGCTATGGAAACACTTTTTCCGCAATTACACGTCACAGGAGGTGACGTACCTGGTCACATGACCATTTCTCTCGGAGAAAACATGGCGCGTACGTGTAAACAGAAGAGGAGATGGAGAAGATTCTTAGGATTATACTTTATTACTGTTTTATTACTGCCACATTAGACATGAAACAACAAAGGAATACAGAGTGTTATAAGGTGGTTTGGGGGCGTCCATTTTCCTGCAGCAAAGTCTCGCGGGAGGAAATTTTACAGGCGTTACGAGGCTCCAAAACAAGCTTCAATGGAAACACGTTCAAAACGCAATTACACTTTGTCGATATTTAGAAATATGGCTTTTATTTTGTGAAACTCTGTAATGGAAGCGTAAAAACGTTTATGCGATATTTCAGGGTTTTTTCCAAATTCAGCTGTTTCCATTACTATTTAGTTTTTACGCATTTCCAAAGGTAATAGAAACGCAGCTAATGTAAAGCTACACAACATGAGACTGTATTCTCATTCACGAAGCAAAATAAAGGTTATCTGAATGTCAGCGGCTAAAGACAACGGTAGCAGAGAACGCAGACTGAAAAGTATAGATGTGTTATTTGTTTAGAAATCGGATGCTGCTCTAATAATAACATTTACCCGAGTGCAGCAGGAAGAACAGAACACACAAAGCCCGGTAAAGAAACTCACCTGTGGACCAGAACTCTCTATCATCAGTTTAGGCAGTATCTACTCACGTTAAAAATACCCTGAAGTCATCGAAAATATTCCAACTAAAAGGGATTAGCGTCAGGAAAAAGACATCATTGACACATTTTTATGTCTCTGTGCTGAGTCTCACTAATTCCCCCCAATTCACACACTAAGCTGTGATCCCTTCACAAGAGACCAACTACATTTCAAGAGATATTTCCGCCTAAAATAGCCTCTTTAAGAGGCTCTATTATTCCTTCATAGCAGTGCAGGGACTTTGCTGAAGCTCAGGTCTGGACCATCGCCCTGGGCTGCTTTTTGGATGAACTCATGCGAACATCTCTGCGTTTGTTTGTGTGTGTGTGTGTGTGTGTGTGTGTGTGTGTGTGTGTGTGTGTGTGAGGCCTATTAATATTTCAACACTGCCCAACTCCAGATGCCTGTACAACACAGCAGTGCTCCTCTCTTCATGTCTCAGCCTGTATTTACTTGACTGTTTTATTGAAGTGCATTCTGACACCCTCTTATATGAGGAACAGGAGAAGGGGAGATGTATTCCCAAACCGCAGCACGAGACATCTTTCCTCATGTCTTCTTCTCCGCCAGTGTAACGGTAATTTGGGAACTAATTTATGTGCTGTTGTGGCAAAGATTGACGAGCTTCCCGACTGGGAGTCTGATTTTCTTGACTCTGGGGGAAACAACAAATGCACTGGTTTACTGAGCAGACGGGAACCATGAAGTGGAGCATGTGTGAGGTGCTGCTCTCCCCTCCTGAGCTCAGATTGTTCTCCATAACTCGCTCCCTCCATCCATCTTCCCCCACCTGTCTCCTTTTCATCTGCTGTCATACGTAGAGCTGGGTATCATGGCCATTTATTCTGGAATCGACTCGATTTCGATTAATAAGGTTTTGAATAGGGTGTCCCAATCTGCTTTTATAGCCTTCCTTAATGAGAATTGGCTTTATAACTTGATGTAAATCTCGAGTTTTTTCGGGCGAACTACATATTTCTTCTATTTCTGTCACTCTGTATCATATATTTCCAAAATGTCACATCATCCTACTTCAATCTGAACAAAAATTAGCCATGTAGGTCATGTAGAAGCTTAGAAAACCATTATTTGCTATCGATGACTTTCGTTGAAAAGTGGCTGGGACTTAAGAGGTTAATGTCCACAGGGAAGTCAACTACATTAACTGATTGAGACCTTTTGAATATTTCTATTGTGACAATATTAAAATTCTACTACTCAAGAAAGCTTTTTTGCAGTATTAACAGTTCCAACAGTTTTAAATTCAATTGATGTACCTTTGATTTAATCAAAACAATGGATGATAATCACTTTAATAATAGCTTTTATTCTTTTTTAAAGAATTTAAAGTTTTACTGTTTCAAGTGTGAGTCGGACAGAACTGATTGTCCATTGTCTGCTTCACTCACGCTTTGTGCTGTGAGACAGTGGGATGCACCAAAACTCTGAATCACTGAGGCTGAAATCACAGAGGGCCCACTGATTGACTGCTGCATGAGCCGCTGGTGGAATCCTAAGATTTTGCTGAGAACTGTGCGATGCTTTGACTTTTCCTCTGACCATTTGTGGTGAGGTGTCTTAGTAAAGCACCCACATACCTCCCTGCAACAGCGGCATATATAAAGAATGAATCTTTCAAAAACATCCACTGCAATTACACGCGTTGTTACATAACAACAAAGAACCATGTTCTGTTGCACCGGGGAATTTGCTACCGCCACGCTGTACAACTTTGTTCCTCATATAATTGCTGCATTAGTATGCATTTCTGTAAAACAATAAAATTCTGTGGTAGGTTATTCAATATGAGATTTCGACTAGTTCAGACAAATACCTTAAACCTTAGAGTCACACAATCACCAACTTGGCCTTCCAGCTTATTAGCTAATAGTGTGACACAGGGTTGGGGGTCAATTATAATTCTAATCAGGGCAATTGATCTTTAATTACGTTTAATTATGACGTAGCTATAATCGCAATTTTTAAAAATCTACTGCTGTCGTAATCGTAATGAAAGTAAAATTGTGTCCAGAAAATTGACTTTGTAATTGTAATTGCCATAAAAATTCTATCAAAATTGTCAATTATAATTTAATGCAAAACTGGGGGACCATGTTACAGTTCTATGTACAGTTCTACACATATGTAGTTAATTATTAAAATATGTTTCATATCATAAATCATAAATAAATCTAGGGGTATACTGACAGGAAAAAAAGGCTCAAACACCCACACCAAAAATAATACTACATATATATTAATTGATTAGGAAGCCTAACAAGGTAACCAATAGATATGAAATAAATTAAATGATAGATAATTCTTTTTAGTGTACTTTACAGCTGATTTAGGACCAGTTAGCATAAACGATGCTAACAGAAAGCTAACAAAAGAGGATGGTTAACTTTTGTTAGGTTATTTATTTGTAATTGAACTTTAGTAGTCGAGAACATATTTGTAATTAACTTTCCAAGGATACAAAATAATTGTAATTTACTTGTAATTGGAAAAAATGCTGGTAACTGTAATCGTAATTGAAGATTGTGTAACTAATTACGTAACTGTAACTGAAAAATGTAATCGATCCCAACCCTGGTGTGACCGTTCCAGTGCATTTACTGTGAGTGCTTTACACATGTGGTCATTCCAGTGGTGAGAAGTGTGAGAACGGGAGAGGGGGGAGGCTGGGGGTCCCATCTCGGGGTCAGTGGGTCAGAGACACGCAGCTAGAAGAACACATGCAGAGCAGAGCAGGCGGAACAGTTCATCTGACAGTAATTGTCCCTCTGTGGTCTCCTTAGAAAAACATGTTTCCAGACCAACACGAGCCAGATAGTAATCACGATCTGGATTGGCTCCGTCACAGAGGGAGGATCGGCATAAGCTAGCAGTTAATGTGCGAGTCAGTCTTTCCACTGCAGCTGACACCTGCTGCAGCAGACTTCATGTGGGAAATACCATTATACTATATTCTGACCACAGAATGGGTACCCTAAGTCAGTGGTTCTCAAACTGCTTAGGCTCTAGTTCCCCTTTCGCTTAGTTCTCAATCCAAGTACCCCCTTTGTCCGACTGCAACATTTTGCTTAGAAAACTATTTAAAAACTACTATAGAGGATAATGATGGAATGAATGAGTGAAAACACACTTTTTGAAGAATCTCATTTTGTAAATAAGTAAAAAGAAACAGTATTTAGTGCAGTGGTTCTCAACCTTTTTTGGACATTCAACAATGTGGTCACAAAGACATTTTTTTTTGTTGCTGGAATTAGTTTTGATTATGTTTGAGCTCAGTCTTTTTTTTTTTTTAACTGCATTGTAGTTGAACTAGATTTATATTTCACAAAGTGAACTGTATAGAAATACAGTTGTTTAAAATTGTGTGTATTATTATTATTATTTAAAAAAAAAAAAGGGGAAAAAAAGAATATTAATTCAAACGTTTCCAAAATCTATTTTAATTTTTCTCCAATTTCATGCGACCCAATTTAAATGGTAGGTGACCCTATGTGAGGTCCCGACCCCAAGTTTGGAAAAGACAGATTTTCATGACCCCTGAATAGATTTATTTACTGTATATTGATCATTTCTGGTCATCATCTCAGGCCTGGGGTGGAACCAAGACCGAAACTATTTGTTAATTTTCCTCTGATTTTGTGTGTTTTTCGTCTCATTTAGTGTGTGTGAAAAGAATAATAATTACTAAATTTCAAAAATCTAATGTAATTTTCAGAAATTTTAAACAACCCCACATGGGGTCCCGACCCCAAGGTTGAAAAACACTGATTTAGCAGCTCCTGAATAGATTTATTTCTAGAGTTTTTATCATTTGCGGTCATCTCACGCCTAGGGAGGGACCAGGACTGACACTTCTTTTGTTAATTTTCCACTCTCTCTCTCTCTATCTCAAATACCTCCTGTAGTGCTATTACGTACCCCTAGAGGTACACGTACCCCCATTTGCCCTAATGATTTTAACTTTTGTAAATCACTGTGTGAGGGAAGGGTGCTAATATGCAAATCAACGTTCACGAGCCAATCGCAGTTTTGTGCACAGAGCGGGAAACACTTCAGACACTCATAGACACGTGTCCACGATTACATTTTACCACAAGGACAGTTACAGTATATTAGTTAGTTATTAAAAGCTTTTAAATGAATAACTGCAGAGTGAAGTAACACATAGTTCCTTAAACTGGTGTGTTACGTTTTAGATGTGAAAACTCCCGACTAAAGATATACTTTCCTCTTATTCAACTGCCACACTTGACACCTTTGCTGTGTAACAGCTCTGGTAGAAAAGAACGACTCACAGAGGAAGCAAGAAAAAAAGATAAGCTCTCATCATGTCAGGATAATACGGAACAGCATTGTCAGCATATCTTGTGTTACGGTCACATTTTGAAAAGCTTCATTGGGGCATATGATTTAGTCAGGACAGCAAACATGTAAAAATATAATATCCTCACTGGAACCTTTAGGTATCATGTGATTTCTCTCAGCCAATCAGTGCAAGTGTCACCAGCTTAACAAACAAGCACGATTACTTCAAGGTTTATTATTTTAATAGAAAAGTCCTTATTGAGATATAGACACTAGGGTGAGGCTGAACGATTAATTGCATTTACAATAGTATCGCGATATTATAAAACACAATTTTCTAATGGCAAAGGCTGCAATTTTTATTTATTTATTCATTTATTTATTTTTTCTTGTAGTGTCCTGTTAAGTTCAGAGAATGTTTAAGAAGTGCAGTCCACATGTTTACATGTTTCATGAAACGTGAAGTTAGTTAGATATGTTGAAGAGGTAAAGCCACAGATTTCTTTGCTTTATCGTTGTAATCTGTGATTTAAAATGAATACTATATATTTATTTAAAGTTTAAATAAACCTGAAATTGTTTATTATGAAACAGACTGATTTATTGCTTGTGTTTATTGAAAAATACACGACAAGAGGCCCTTGAGAAAATTATTGCATATTAAATCGCAATATTGAGGAAAAAAAAATATCGCAATTAGATTATTTTCCAAGATCGTTCAGCCCTACACTAGGGTGCATCAAACCCTGCAATCCTAGTATAATTATGTTCTAATGACCAAAATAGGAAGCCTTGCAAAGCCTTTGGTAAATCAATTTATATTTAAGGGGTCCACATCAAGGTTGACATTTTTTCATCTGCCCCATTATAAGTGATTTTTACGTTTAATATAGCATTTGGGTTATTTTTTGCTGGAATAAACGAAATATTTTGCTTTGGATAATGAAGCCAATAAGCAGCATGATGAATTGATGATCTAGCAGTAATTTGTAATGTAATTTGTTATTTCTGTTTTCTTATTTTCTTCAGAAAAACAACAAAATAATGCTTATTTTTTGTTATTATTGGTGTTGTTTAATTTTTTTTTCACTGGTTTGGTGGACCCCATAAACAAATATAGAATTGGCCAATATTTTGCTGGTTGTCTTTTTTTGGTATTGGAACAAATTTAGATTGAAGACACAATGATTTTAAAAATAAAAATAAACATATGCAAAGTTTGATGCACCCCATCCCCAATAGACAGGCATTACTACCAAAAAAGGGCTAAAACGTTAGCTGGCTTAGATTCACAAAGTAAAACCATGCACTTGTATAAAACAATGTTTGACTAAAAAGACTCTTGTTGGATGGTCTGTTTTTCCCCCGTAGCAAAGAGACAGAAATCTCAAATCTTGTGCATAATCTCGCAAATGATTGCAGAATGTCGTTAATGGAATGAATGGAACTAGCTACTGTATATGACATCACATGGCCATATCAAATATCAAAATCACACGCTACGTAATCTAGCATGATTTCATTCCTGATCTGACTTGGAAAAGCAAATGACAAGGAAACAAAATGGACAAAAATGAAATGATTTCTAAGGTATCTTTGAACCAAACACTCTCCAAAGACACAGGGGGAAATGTCCTTGCTCATGGGCACCAAATCAAAAACACACCTCTCATTCCCTTTCAGAGACTGAGATATTCTTGGAAAGTGACCTAATGCTTTACCAAGCTTCTGAAGTTCCTCCTTTAACCACTCAGTATCTTACAATACCAACTATAGCCATTTTTCCCTTTATCTATTTGTAATGCATCATGTGCTCTAAGATCAAACTGATCAAATATGATAGCAAATCAGCTGTTCCCTGTGAACTCTTGGAATACATACGAGGAAAACCATCTTTGAACAATTTACACTTCACATGATCAAAGGATGATGTTTAAGCAGATCTCAAGATTAATGGCTTTTCACCTGTTTTTCATAAGTCAGGATATGCACATAACCTACCGAAACGTCTGGTTACAATTCACAACTATTTTCCATCTAAAATTGAGGGTGTAAACTTATGCAGCGCTGCGCTTCTAAGTCATTAGACCAGTTGTGCCATCTTTTTTCTATTTAGCTGCTTGAATATGGAGGTAAACTTGTGTCTTTATTATTCAAATTTGATTAATTGTCGCACCATCTTTCAAAACTGACCAATATAAAGACTTCTAACATCGTCCAGAGGAAGCCCCGCCCACAAGTTTGCCTTGTTCCTATTGACATTTTGAACATCTTTCCCAAAAAATGGGCAAATATAATGTCCGTGAAGGAAGGCACATTTTTTTCACAATTTCTATTGCTCAACCAAAGAATTAGACGCTTTCACAGATATCAGAAACTTGAACGATATAAAGGTAAATATGGTCATTAATAGTTTAATCCTTGTATTTATACTAAATGAGTATGAACATTAAAACAGTTCAAAAGCTATTCCTGGGAATAGAAAAAAAAAAATATCAACATTGTGAAAAAGTGTGCCTCCCCTAAATGTGCAGCGATTGACTTTAAGATGCTTACAACGTTAATTGGATTTTATGTACCACCCTATTGTGGGCTGTATGGCATGAATAGGTGAGAGACTGCCAGTGATGACGACGTCTGTCGTAAACACAGAGCTGTTGGAAAACTAGTCATGGTTAAAGAGGCTCTTAAAAAGTGAGTGTGTTGTGAAGCATTGGAGGAATTAATGCACGATCCATATTTTCATCCGTTTCCATAGTTCCACCACTACAACACTGAGAGTTGACTGGACGAGCACCAGTTTGGACAGTTTACATTTTAAGGCACGTGTTAAACTCAAGGTCCGGGGGCCAAATCCAGCCCTTTAAGAGCAGGGTTGGAATTAATTCATTTTCTTTAGTTACCATTACATTTTTAATTACCGATGTTCAATTACGATTAGTTACCAGCATTTACAATTATTACGACAATACCAACAAAAAAAATGAAACAACAACAGAAAATCCCACCTATGACCATTACTCCATAAGGGAGCAAAACTACAAAGTTAGGGGCCCCTATATTAAACAGCGCTGGCGAGAACCCTGATATTCCAATGTGTACACAAAACGCATGTGAAATGATCTGTTTCTTTTAATAAGAAGGCAGCACTTGTGTTACTCAACAGTTAGTTTTTTTTTTTCTCCAGCGAGGCAGATGAGTACTGACTCTGCCATTTGCTTGAAGGTCTTGGGTTTCCATCAGCTGAAAAAGAGCGGGCAAGGACAGAGAAGATGAATGACACCGATAGCCAGCCGATACTTCCAGGGACGTGTGATTGAGACAAATGAGCCTTGTTACATTGGCTGAGGTAGTGAATCTCGCTGCTATAAGATCCACAGTGTGATAGAGCTGAAACTAAAGGCACTGAGGCCTTTTACAGATCACTGATGACATGGGGCTGGAGACGAGAAGCCTTCACAAGACATGCCTGCTTCACCGAGCTCCCTCTCACGTTCCATCTTTATCCAGTCCATGTTTGCTTCCTCCTTTTTCATGTTCACATGCAAACATACAAACAGCCAGCTGGCCTTCACGGAAGCTTTACCTCCATTATTCTGAAGTGACATCATCTCAACCATAGACAGCATACTTTAGTATTAATGTCTTAATAACTGACTGGGAAGATTTCCTTTATTATTCAAAGTAATTACATAAACATTAGCTGTGTTTCCGTTACAGATTTTAGCAAAATAAAAGCGATATTTCTAAATGTTGAAAAAGTATAATTAAAGGATTTTTTTTTTTTTTGGCTCTAGTGGCCTTTATATGACAGTTGCTTGACAGGAAAGGGGGTCAGAGAGAGCAGGGAATGACACGCAGGAAAGGGTCCCAGGCCGGGAATCGAACCTGGACCCGCTGCAGGTGAGGAACTATAGCCTCTGTACATGGGGCGGGCGCTCTACCCATTGAACGTTTCCATTGAACGTTGTTTTGGGCAGGAGCCTCGTAACTCCAGTGAAAACTCCAAACCTCCTTATAACACTCCTTTATGTTTCACGTCTAATGTGACGGTAATAATTTGAAACTATAATGCTTAAAAATGTCTTGGTCTCCTCTTCTGTTTACACGTCCCGCACCATGTGAGAAGTGGTCATGTGACTACTGCTGTACATTACCTTCTGTGATGTGTATTTCGAAACGCCTGAAATACCTCCTCATGGAAGCGTAAAAACTTTTTCGCGATATTTGAGTGTTTTTTCAAAATTCAGGTGTTTCCTTTATCAGTTTTTAATTGTGCTATTTAGATTTTGGCGCATTTCCAAGGGTAATGGAAACTAGGGCTGAACGATTTTCGAAAATAATCTAATAGCGCTTTTTTTTCCTCAATATTGCGATTTAATATGCAATTATTCTTTCAACGTATTACCGATATCTCGGTTATGCTGGGGGCTTCACCTCTGTGCAGCCATGAGTCTGGGGGGTGGGGTGCGCGCTGCGGGGGGTGGCTTGGGCCTTCACTGGGTGCCCTCAGCGGTCGCCTGCCTGGCAACTCTCATGGGTCCGTGGCGGCGTGATGATATCGAATGGGCCTTAAAGATCCCATAACGGTTGGACTTTACGGTGTTGCATCACTAATCATGAAGTAGCAGCCCCAGGAATAAGGGGTGTAAACAGTTGTTACTATGATAAAAAGTCATCATCAGTAAGGGTAAGAGGCCAGACTGACCCTGACAGATCCAAACCACCCACTTCATTATTTAGTATCTGATGCCTTTATGGAGGATGAATGGAGCTGAGAATATACTTATCATATGACTACTCACTTCATGATAGGACGTTTAAATGACGTTTTACCTCCAAGGATCTGATGTGCATGTTGTATTTTAACATGTGAGCCTTTTTCTTTTTTATAGGATTTTCACTTCAAGCTGTAAAACAAATTACCTCTAAGCGATAATAAAAATTCTTTGAACTTTCAAAGCCGATTTTGCCCTTCCTACCCGAGTGTCACAATCCAAAGACTCTTACAGGCTGCCTCGAGGAATTCACCCCAAATAAAGATCTACTTTAAAAAAGCCTATTACCTAAAAGTTTGCCTTGAAGTTTACAATCAGATAGTTGGTATCGGATCTGAAAATTTGAAGAAAATAAATAAAAAGGTTTCGAAACAAATCTACCTCAGTTGCAAACTAGAGAAAACGCTGCAATGATCTGTGCATTCACAGAGGAGCGCTTGAACAGCTCAGCTGTCATCCTCCTTCCCTCCAGATGAAGCAGAATCAATGAAAGTCGTTTTTTTTTACGACACGAGTGCACAAGGAGTATCTGCTGCCACACAGAGTTCACTGAGTGCTCACAGCGTGCGAGGCACATGCACTCTGCACCGCATCGTCCTACAAACACTGGCCTGGTTTAGTCTAACACGGCAGGATTAAACAGCCTGGCACAAGGCATGCTTTTCTCTCTACACACCTCGCTTACAATGCAAGCACCGGGCGCGTACTGCTACCTGTGGTGAACCTGCTACCTAGGCTGCGTGTGAAATACACTGTGGAGCTGTAATCCCATGCAAATAAACAAGCGCTAAGATTAATGATTGCATAAACACAACCCCAAATCCCAGGGATAACAATCATCTCCTCAGATTGCTCTGCCTGCAGTCAGCTGACATGCAACATATCCCTCCTTACTCAGTGCTATCTCAGAGCAGCAAGTCTGTGCTCCGGAGCTTCATTAGTGACGGGAAGCTGTCAATATTTCCTACATCAGAAAGGGTTCAGAGCGCCTCTTAAGGATGGAGCTTCTCAGCTGAATATAAGGATGTCCAAAGATCTTAAAAGCTGTTCATTTTTTACATCCTGTTGCCAAACAAGACTGAATCTAAGCCTGTACAGTCCTTAACATCTGACATTAAAAACATCATCTTATCCGAGATCATAGACAAGATCTTGGCGCAATTTTAATTAGGTTGTCAATGCAGGTATCTAAGAGTTGTTTTTTTCTGAAAGCTGACTAACATTGAAGTGTAAATGTGTTTGAACTGACATTTTCTCAACTGCAGCGGACCAAGGGGAGGATTCACTAAGATCTGAAATAAAGGGTAGTAAACCAGGTGCGTCCCTAAATTCTTTAGTGGCACTGTTTGCTCACCTGCTGTGGGGAATTCACTAACATTGCACCAATAATAGCTGCGCGTGTAGACGTGGTTGAGACTAGGGCTGAACGATTTTGGAAAATAATCTATTGCGATTGCGATTTAATATGCGATTATTTCTTCAAGGGCCTCTTGTCATGTATTTTTCAATGAACACAAGCAATAAATCAATCTGTTTCACAATAAACAAGCACAGATTACAACAATAAAGCCAACAAATCTGTGGTTTTACCTCTTCAACATATCTAACGAACTTCACGTTTCATGAAACATGTAAACATGTGAACTTCACTTCTTAAATACTCTCTGAACTTAACAGGACAGTACAAGACGGGACAAAAAAAAAAAATTTAAAAAATTGCAGCCTTTGCGATTAGAAAATGGCGTTTTATATCGCGATATCACAAATGGAATGAATTATTCAGCCCTAGTTGAGACCGCCCTATTTAAATGAACATTTTGTTCGTTCAACGTCAAGAGGTGAGTGCACAGAAGCATAAAATGACATTTGTGGAAGTTCAATTGCAGGTAAGTGGACTTCTCTGTCTGCTGAACATTCAATAATGTAGAAAACAAAATAAACAAATAAAAATGCCTTTTAATAAACTTTAAAACCTAATGTCACTTTCACTTCTTAATTTAATGTGTCTGCTCTGTCAGTTCCTGTAACTTTGCCCTCATCAGTCCATGGAAAACATCATCCAGCAGGTCTGAGCTCCTGAGCAGTGCTGTGTCACGCACACTGTGATGTGACCTATTTTCTTATACTAGAAACGTTACCTGGAGCATTTTGTTCCATCTCCGCTGTGTATTATGTCAACATTTACTGCAGATATTATCCATGTGTGTGAGTAGTACTATTTTCCGATGCAGAAACAGTCACCACAAACAGTTCCATATTTGATTCCATTGCGCCCACTGCATTAATGCATTTGCATTTCCTCCTCCCATTTTTTTGCGCCCCTTATGAGAAACGCCTACTTTACAAATTCATCAGAGGGAAACATGCTAAATGGATTGTGGGCGTATTCTGATGCACTCAACACACGCAGTCCTGATTCCATGGGGTTTGTACCCCTTTTTAGCACATGGAGTGACAATTGCACACGTTATAATTCCCCAAAACCTTTAGTGAATCCACCCCTAAGTGTTTTGGTGCTATGTGCTTTCCTTTTTCTGGCTTTTGATGAAATGTGCAATCTGGATCTGATCCTGATGAAACTGGGTGGGATATTTGAGGAACCAACCCGACATACAAATTTATATAATGATGAGAAATAGGGATTTTTCAAACTGATCCAGAATCTGTACAGTGAAATGTAATGGAGTCTTCCATGGCGGAGGTAATAAGCATGTAGATAGGAAGTGCAGTCCGTAGGTCCAGGGCCAGGAGAGCGTGGGACGTTGAGATGAAGTGGGAGGCCCCTCTGCAGGAGGCTGCTTCTCAACATGCAGGCAGAGCCAGCACCCAGCCTAATGAGGGGTGAAGTGAAGCCCCCTGTGGGACACCCCCCAGGCACATTCATTAAGAGATGAAAAAGCACTTCCCGCGGAAAAGCAAGTGCTGTACTTTGCTGGGACGTGCTTATTTTAAGGCTGTGTAAAAAAACACAAGGCCACACTGGTCAGGTTGGCCATTGTCAGTCAGGGGAATTAACATCATTTGGAAAAAAGTCTGATTTTCGGATATCACTTGTGTAATGTTTCTGCAATCTACATTGGATTAAACCTCTTAAGTCTGGAGGTCTTTTTAAGGTCCACTGCTGAGAAAACTATAAGTGAAAAGTTCAGAGCCGGGCTGTTAAAGAGGCAGGAGGCAACTCATCACAAGTTTCATATCCTTCAATGCATTGCATTTTGTTGCATCTTTTTGGCTGCAGGCAAAAATAATAGATTCATTTAGCTAGTGGTGGTTTGTGGAAGAGAACCAAGGATTATGGTAATGCAGAACTGAATGCTGCGAGCAAAATACAGTAAAAAAGAACCAGCTGCGGTAAGAGAGACAGGAAAAATATCTCAGAAGGTTAATTTATGATTGCACAAATCTGCACTGACAAATACCGCTTAATAATCCTATATAGCACAAGGTGGGCTGTGCAAGACAATAGAGGAGGCCATGCTGGATTCCTCCAACTCACATTAAAGGACGTCCATCCAAATACATGTCCGCGTATCATAGTCGTTTATCCTTGTTACTGATGAATCCTCACATTTATTAAGGATGTCTTCTTGCCTTTTTAGATATGTATAACCAATCTACTGTAATTAGCAACTGCTAACCTTTGGGGTGCTAATCCCCTATGAATGGTGGATTTGTACATCAAAGCCCCACACTATCATAACTGGTGCTTGAAAATTACACTCTATTTGAAACCTGCAATTATTTGTATAGCATGCATGCAAACAGTCTCCTCTTTTATGTCTTTGAGAATCCCGTGGGCTTGCAGTAAAGAATCCTTAATCCACTCCAGTGGAATCCAAATATAGAATTAACACCGGCTTCCTTTTAAATTTGGATCCATAGCCAAGTGCCTCCCATGCACGTAATGTGGAATAAGCTCTGTGTGCTTGTGCCTTTATCTATCTCTTGTTTTCTCGCATAGTTAAGATTAGATTTCTTAGTGGTTTAGTCGCGTATAGACAAAGTATCCAAAAGTACAGCACGGATTCTCAGCGCTTCTATAACTCAGCGAGGCTACATGAGGCATGGCCGTGTTGTCATCCTGTCATTTTCTTACACAACTCTTACACAAGTCAATTGAAAAATCAATGTTCTCCCACTGCTTATTGTATAATCACATGTCCAGGGCTGTGTAAAAAAAAACAGGGTGAATGCTACACTGTTTGCAGTTGACTGTAATTTGCGCTGTCGGACAATGTTGGGCTAAATCTATTGTGCAAGGAGGGCGATTATAGAATGAAAATACCCACAATAGCCACCCCCTCCCCCTCACACACACACAGCTGCATTAACCCACACAGCTGAGCACAAACTCGATGCTTTTGCAGGAAGGATGCCTGAAGCGTTTACTTTCTTTAATGAGACATGAGTCTTATGTGTCAGAGATGCACAGCATGGGAATAATAGGGCAGGCTTTAATTCCATCAATCTACTGTATTTACCCATGTATCCCATCAATACCTGTCACTTAGGAAAAACAGCACAAACTGTGCAAAGTAGACTCTCTGTCAGAGGTGTAAAAAGTACTGATATATCCGACTCAAGTAGAAGCACTGTTGAGAAATTGTGTCCAAGAACAAGCAAGTCATATATAAAATACTCAAATATAAGTAAAAAGTAGTTAAATTAAATAGTACTTAAAGTAAAAGTTACTAGTTAATCTCGTCACGGTTCCCTTGCAGACGTTAAACATCTCATGTAGGGCTGGGCCGTATGACAAAAATGTATATAACGATATTTTTCAAAATTGTAACGGTTTCACTTCAATTTGCACAATGTAGGATGATAATAACTAATAATCACTAGGGGTGTCCTGATCCGATATTAATATTGGATATCGGTCCGATATCAGCCTAAAAACCAATATTGGATATCGGATTGAAATTTCTGAATTTCCAATTTTTATATTTTTTCCCCAAAATAATTTGTTATTTTTTTTATTACATTTTTATTAATGTATGTAACCAATTGGTTAGTAATAAATGGGTCAGTTTTTCTCATACCTACTGTTATACCTTACGTTCCACACTACAAAATAAGTAATTATTATTTTTTATAAAGAAGAAGAAAAAAAAAAGTTAAAAGTATGTATGATTCATGCTGATATCGGATATCGGTATGGGCCGATACGCAAGGCTTCAATATCGATATCATATCGGAAATGAAAAAAGTTGTATCAGGACATCCCTAATGATCACAGCAGATTTGAGGTTTGGAAAAACATTATGTGATGAGTATTTTAACTTTAGCTACAGTTTGACCTGTTATCTGTTATCATTGAGGAGGCGGGGTTTATGACCTATACTGCAGACAGTCAGCAGGGGGAGCTCTAAAAATAAAAGCTTTACTCCACCAGGGAGCTTGTCCCGTCCATTCTTTTTACAGTCTTTGGTTGTGGCGAACATAGAGAACACCCCCCCACCCCACCCCACCCTATGCATACTCCAGTTAATGATTCAACTGTTAACTAAAGAATGAAGTTGTTATGTATTTAACAGTAACGGTACACCTTTGCTGTAACCTTTGCCTCCATTGGAAAACTTGTTACTTACCTTACTGTAACAAGAAGCCCACAGTTACACTTTTCTGCCATTAAACTAACACTGCACTCTCTGGCCTCTGCCATTGAAGGTTTACATAAAGGGTTAAACACTGAAAACTGCTCAGGGCTGAGCAAATACAGATTCATAGGTGTCTGAGCATGCAGATATCTGTTTGATCAGCAACAACCCTTTGGTTTTTATGCTTTTTAAAAATTATTTGATATAAATATATATACATACATCAGTTGGTTTGTCTCAAAGTTGTTTATTTCTAGTCAAATTCTACTTTCACGCTGCTAAAGACGATCGCTAACCTCACAAACAAATGTCAAAGGTTGAAATTGCCGCTTGCAAGATAGTTTTTGACTCCATCACAAACATTGTGTTTGTGAACAGATGGTCATGTGACTTGGACTACAGAAAGGTTTTGTGAATTGGATTGTGGGATTGGGAATCCCATGGAATGTTTGAAGTAACATTTCTGATATCAAAGAAGTTTTCTTACATCATTCTTACCATGATTTCTTGTGTTTTTTTTGCCAGACAAGAAAGACAGTGAATAACTTTTGTTTTAAAAATATCAGAAATATCACTTTGGCTGTGTTTTGGGGGCACAATGGCATCAGTGGTGGATATGAACAACTTTTGGATGTTTGGGATTGGAAGAAGAGACAAAAAGCTTCTATACACTTACATGCATTTGGTATAAATTAGAGGTGTCCCGATCCGATATCAGCCAGAAAACGATTATTGGATTTTATCGGACTGCATCTAAAATCATTGATATAAGCTCTCCGATAAATGTTCCGCTCCAGCACTTCTATCCATGGGTGACTGTGGTTCACACTCCAATAAAGTAACCTACTGCTGCTGACTATTGTTCTCTGTATGAGTAACATCACTTGATCAAGCCTTTTTCTAACGTTCCACACTACAAAATAAGTAATAAAAGTATGTATGATTCGTGCTGGTATCATATTAGATGTATATCGTGTCGGCCAATACGCAGGCTGCAATATCGGAAGTGAAAAAGTTGTATCGGGACGTCCCTAGTATAAATGAACTGTTAACTCTACTCTCCTCTCTCTCTGACTGAAACAAAAGAATCTCTGTAATATATTTTGTTGGATATTACCGTGAGGCCAACGATAAATGGTATAAACATTTATAATATCCACCGTTATCTCCGTATGTCAGACAGGTTATTTCTACATATGAGTAATAACACTGAATTTATTAGAAATAAATACAAAAAACATATATGAGCCTTTTAAGATTGCTTTTGAGCGATAGCAATAACCCTTACAGGCGGCAAATCATGATTTATACACTTTGGCTTGAGAGTGGCCGGGACAGTGATGTATATATCTTGGGTAACTGGGCTTCTTGTCGTGGCATTGCAGCGACTCTGATAGAATACATTTGGTGGTAAATTGCTTCATCTGTATACAATTCCATTTGGAGTTTATGAGAAAGAGACGCAAAAGCAGGCTGATGTATCGCCCCGGTGTCACGGCATGGCAGGAGCATCCACACAAAGATTCATCTCTCACTTAGAAGCCAAATGATACGTCTAATTTGCTGCGAGCACAGTTATTTTTAACCTCTCCAGCTGTCAGATAATGGAGCTTGACTGTCAGCACTGGTGTGTGTGAGTGTGTTAAAAGGTTGCAAACTCTATTCAATTTACCATTCCCTTTGAGGGAATTACAAAATGCACACTCCCATTAGTTCACCTGATTGACACAGCTTATTCTTTTATCAAAAGCACAAAAAAAGAAGAGCAGCTTTAAAAGGAAGATGACTGAATTTAGATGGAGACTTTCAACAGCAATCTAAATTTGGTTTTCGCGTACGCCGCCAATAATTAGGATGCCCTGTGTTCATCACGGAAACGTCTGTAAGCGAAGGTTGCCATTGTGGTTATTAATTGGACAGTATGCCAGGTTTGACTCTCCTGAGTGATGAAGTCCTTTTGTGCAGCAACGCTACTACGATAACATGGCTGATACACCGACAGCCCTCTGTAAATCCTTCTACATCATTAACAGCTCCTTTGACTGTGTTGAAAATACGCAAAGTCTTTTTCTCGCTGCAGCTTCACATTTGATTTACTGATGTTCCTTTCACCTTTATGAAATAAGAACAATATTAGCCAATTAAGGTAAATTCTTCCCCAGTTTCCCCATTAATTCATCCAAATTCAGGTCAAGGTATAAATATTTTTCTGTATTTACCAACTGATAAGATCATTGGACACTGTTCTTAATGGGGTGGGAAACTCTGGGTACCTCACATTACGATACAATACACGATACAAAGCTCACGATAACGATTACCTCATGATATGATGATACTGCGATTATCAATATATTGGTCAGAAATCAATCTACGATAATCTATGACATAAGAAGAAAAAAAAGAAAAAGTGAAAAAATACAATTTTTATTTTATATCTCTGAATGACAATGAATTGAAAAAGTGTCTTATGAACAGTGACACTCTTTTAGTGCAACATTTCTGTAAATAAGTGTCAACATATCAATGTAAACAAATAAGTATCTCCAATAGTGCTTTCTGTAAACAAATAATAGGGTCTTTCTGACCAGTGACACCATTATAGTGAAATATTCCAGTAAACAATATATTGGTTCCATCAACAAACAGTGACAAAATTTCTGTGAAGACCTACCTGCACAATTTAGTGAAAAAGCAGAAAAGGTTTTGAAAATAATAAAATAAATCTTAAATTAAAAAAAAAAAAAAAATATATATATATATATATATATATATATACACAAAGTATTTTAAATTGATAGTGCGAGCATATCAATAATCGATCGTGCGGAAAAATATCTCGATATATCGCCGTATTGAGATATCGTCACACTCCTAGTTCTTACTCAATGAACTAGCAGTGGACCGCAGACTGATGTCAAAGGTCCAACACTGATATGATTTAGATGGACACTAATGAATTCCACAGGCTCATTAAACAGGAGTGTAAATCACAGCTCTGTCAGTGAAACGACATCAGACAGTAGCGACACGTGGAGATGTTACACTCTGTGAACTTTAAAGTGTAAGTACACCCTAAATCAGGGGTAGACTGGCCATCTGGCATGCCGGGCATCGTCCCGGTGGGCTGTCGTGGGCCGGTCCGGTCCACTCAGTGTTTTTTTGTTTTGTTTTTGGGTTTTTTTTGACAAGCTTGTGGAGGCAGACATTTGTAATAGGTGGCCAAAAAGTGTCAAAAACTAGACAAGAAAAGAGTGAAAAGTGATTAAAATGAGCCAAAAGCAGTCAAGAACAGCCAAAAAATGGGCAAATAATAGGAAGCAGGTGGTATTTAATGGCAAGGGTTGCCTAAATGGGCAAAATGTGGTAAACTATAGTGAAAAAAGGGGCAAAATGTGGAACAAAAAAAGGCAAATTGTAGAGAAAATGGAAAAAAGTGGTATTTATTGGGCAAAAGGTGGCTTATTGGGACAAACACATTTTTGTGGCCCCCACTGTTATAAAAGTTGCCCACCTTTGCCCTAAAATGTAGAAGCAAGAGATGAAATCCTAAAGGCAGGTGAAGATTTACAGAAACCAACCAGTTAAAACCAATAGTGTCGGTAGAAAACGATCATCTCTCTTTTTTTTAAATTGTAATGTAAATTGTTCCAGATGACCTTTAATAACTCCAGCTTAACAGTATGTCATGTAATAGACAGGCATGTTACATGTAGAGACACTTACAGCCATGCTTGAAAAGGAAAATGCCGGAAAAAACTGTAAACTTAAGACGATCTCGCCCTCAGTCTAATTTTGTGCGACCCCAACAGTTAATGAGCAAGACCACTGCAAAACACACAAAATGACAAAACTAAATTATACCAAAAACAGCAAAAATAAAAACACAAAAGGAATGAAGCAAAAAACAAAATAACAGAAAAATACGCAAAAAGGACAACAACAGATGAAATGAATTAATAACTAAATAACTCATAACACACCAAACAACAAAACCATACAGAAGGACAGAAAACTCTGCAAAACAACAATAACTAGAGCACTAGGAGAGCGCAGACCACACATTACCCATAAACCACCACGCTTAAAGGTGCAGGCACAGGCACAGCTCTTATTTTCCTATTTTCTGCTATTGGTTATGGTAAAAATTCACAAAATGACTCCAGAAACAGACAAAAGACACTAAAAACACACCAAACAACAACAACTATACATTAAATGACAACAACATGTACAAAAACACAAAACAACACCAAAAATACACAAAACAGTAACAAAGACCCTCTAGTGGTCAAAAGTGTTCATTATAGTTTTCCCATTTTTTTATATAATTTACATAATAAACAAACATTTGAAGTGCCAAAAAACACAGTGACTAGGAAATAAAAAAATGGCAATACAAAATTCAAAGGTTCACAAAATAAAATCAAGTTAAAAAAGTTTTTAAAGGACTGCAGTAGCAGCGCGATGACGTTTGACCATGTTCATGTTATGGTTCTGCAGCAAAAATGAAGCAGAAAGCAGCTAAGCACTAAACGGAGTGTTTTTTGTATTCAACATTATCGATTATGTTGAAATAGTTTTTGCATTATTGTATACGTTACACGCATTGTGGTTAGTGCGAATCTCAAGATGTTCTATATACAGTATGTACTTACATTTTTTCTTATGCCCCCTCTCGGCAAGAATCTCAAACTCTGCCTATGCATCACAGCAAGGTTCTATATATTGTTTTGATCCATTAGAATTAGGAATGTCACCAAACAACTTTTTCACTTTTTTGAAGCCTTGAGTATTGGCCGATACCGATACCGATCCGATACAATATCAGCACGAATCATACATACTTTTATTACTCATTTTGTAGTGTGGAATGTTATTTTAGATAAAATCTGACATTCGTTTTCTGGCTGATATCGGACCGATATCCGATATCAATATCAGATCAGGACATCCCTAATTAGAATGAACCAAAATCAGTGAATTAGCAAAAAGCATGTGCAAGAAGAGTGATCTCTCCTTCTTATCCTCTGTCTTTACGTGATATATTTCTCTTCCCGTTGACTTGGCAGACACATCCGACCAGAACAAAAGAACTCAAGGCTCGGGAAATTTTCAACAAAACCCATTACAATTCCATTCAATGGTCGTTAAATTACAGAAGCGCTCTCACAGCAGGGGACGCTGGTAACACATCTACCAATCAGCTGCTGCAATTCCATCGGTGAGTTTTGTCAACATAACCAAATTGTGTAATTGGCATAATTGTCAGGTTAGCTCTGGGAACAAAACTGGGCGTCCTCTTGGCGAGCACGGGCCATGTCATTAAAGGGACATGTTTCTGGAGTCGCTCCCAGGGAAATATAACACACAAGCATGTTGGAGCGACAGCTCGCCCGATAAAATGGCTGCCTCTTATCTCTACTATGCATATGAAAGGCTTATGCCTTCTCCATGACAGATTGTACAGCTCATCACCACAGGATTTGCCCAGATATACCAGAGCAGTGCTGGGAGAAAAACAATGTATCACATGCTTAGCCTCATCTTAATACTAAACTGTGCATGTCCACACATATATTAGTACGCACTATGTGCTTCATACGAAGCTGAATGTGAATGAGGAATCGTCATTTATATTAATGACTTGATTTTTGATACTTGATTTATTAATGATATAGCAGCTGTAATGACATGATCATGCTGAGGAGAGTTTACATAAAACTAATCATTTGTATGATCAATTCTGGGTAGCGTCATTTAAATGTGAAAGCCGTCAAACAGCTTTGTGTTTGTTTTCCCTGATTGCTCCTTTACCACCAAAAATAAATAAGCCACCTCCTCTGAGCTACAGCGGTGTAATTTCTTGGAACAGCAAAGACATTTATCTATAAATTTATTTTCAATTTGAGGTAAGCTGCAGTCAGGAAAGCTAAATCACTACCAGGGAGAAGATTATTCTAATTACTAACCAGCTGTCGCGCATGCAGCATGAGCACAGGATGTGTCGGAACACCAGTAATCAGTTTCACACAATCATTTCAACACACATTTACATCCAGCGGGAGAGGTTAAACATTAAAATTGTCTTCATTTGTAAAGTAATGTAATCAAAACTAAAAGAGGCTAATGCTAAACCGCGCCATGACAGAATTTGGAAACATAAATTATATGGTCAATTTGGGATGCAATCTTCGGAACTAAGTAACATTACAGTAAACGTGATGATATATTTCAGTAGTTTGCATATAGATTATTACAAATGACAGTGGGATAAACTAAACAGTAGTGATGTACTCTTCTTTTTCTTTACGTTTTGCATGTTGCATTGGGATTAAATATTGTATCTGATTATGATGCATATTTTCAGCAAAGATATGACTATGTCTGCTCTGTTGTCAATCTTTTCTTTACATTTATAAAAATCACTTGAAAAACACACAAAAGTATAGACTTATAACCATCATGATTAAATTCTCCACTCTCTCTCCAGCATGTTGTATTAGTAGGGGTGTGTAATGTCTGGCATCTGGCGATATGATCCGTATCCCGATACATAGGTCATGATACGATACGATATATCCCGATATTAAAGTATAAGGCAATTATTGCAATTTTTTGAAGAAACAACTAATCTGTAAATGTGTACACCTTCATGAGAACATTATGTATGAAATATATTCTATTGGCATATTTTACACTTAAAACGTTGGCTTTAACATGCCATGTGCCAACAACTTAAAATAAAAAAAATAACATACAATCTGCCTGTGGCTTTTAAACCAACTTTGACTTTAGTGCAACATGGCTTCAGTGCAACTTATCTGAGGTATATGCTTAGAACGACAAATAAGTGCAGAAAGTTAGTATTTTCTTTTTTAATTTTACTGAAAAAACACAAGCTGGTCAACATGCTCAGGTTTCAGAGCACTTCTTTGTGCAGTTATAATGTCTCCTGCAGTGGAAAATATTGTCCTGGTTAAATAAAGAAAAAAAAAAAACGATATGGATGCATTTTGAATCGATCTGAGAATCGCGTGACGTAATATTGTGATATGTCGCCGAAATCGCTTTCTTTCAACAACCCTATTTATTGGTGCATGGTCCTGTTTATGTCTTATACAGTATACTGTCAATTAGGGTTTGAACAAAGTGAATAAGTATAACTGAACAAGCAAATAGTGTAAGACCTATTCTATCTGTGATTGCTAGATAAGATGGGCAAAAAAGCTTCTTTGATTTTCTCAATTTATTTCTTGTAAAAGGTGTTTCACATATTCGGCGATATATCGCGATATTACATTGCGCGATTCTCGGATCGATTCTAAATGCATCCATATCATTTTTTTGTTTTTTTTTGTTTTACCTTTATTTAACCAGGAAAGTCTTTTTTTCACTGCAGGAGACATTGTAACATTGTTGTTCTAGGCATATACCTCAGTTAAGTTGCACTGTTATTTTTTTTATTTTAAGTTGTTGGCACATGGCATGTTAAAGACAATGTTTTAAGTGTAAAATATGCCAATAAAATATATTTCATACACAATGTTCTCATGAAGGTGTACACATTTGCAGATTAGTTGTTTCTTAAAAAAAAGCTGTAATAATCGCTTTATACTTTAATATCAGGATATATCGTATCGTGACCTATGTATCGGGATCTGAATCATATCTCCAGATGCCAGGCAATACACACCCCTACTAATTATTGTATCTAAGTTCACAAGAGGTGCAAAAGTGTGTGCAGATGTTTAGAGAGTGATCACTGTAAATCTGTAAAAGATGCATAGAGAATTGATTTTTTTTTTTTTTGGTCTTATAGAAAACAATGGCAGAAAATATGTGAATTCACCCATTAAGTGTGTATGGTTTCATCCCTGTGGTATTCTTTGCCATTTGCAGGGCTAGCGCTGCAATCCCCCCAGACAGGCCTGTTTACGACCGCTATGCTCTCGGGGGAGGGGGTTTATGGGCTGAGCCAGGGAAGAGCTTTCATTAGAGATTAAAGTGACCATCACCAAACCCAAAATCATCATCGCTTCATATTGCAAGGGATATACAACACTCATCCCACAGCAACCAGTCAGAGTTAGACAAATCCTTTACTATTTTCTAAATGCGAGTCCATTTTAAATTTCACACACGTTTTCCACCCTCATGAATGACATTTTGGTAAATGGCTGCCATCTGAGTTGTCATGTCTGTGACCGTGCTGCCATAAAACGGAGAAAGTTTAGCAAAAGCATTACCATTTAAGAAAACAGCATCTCAAGAAGACCAATTTTTATAGCATTTATTTAAAACAGACAAACAAAGAAGCAATAGATGGAGACCAGATACAAGTGAGGTAATATTTTTCCATGCCTTTCCTGGAAAAGCTTATCCACCTCCTGATCCACAGCCTCTAGACATTAAAAATACAGGCAGAATGTGCACAGCCAGATAGAATTCCGGAATTTTTGACCATAACATTGTAAGTAAAAACTCATAATGCCTTTCCTTCCACTGCACCATGTCTGCCTGTCTCCCAAAGCCTGGCACATTCCCTAATACGGAGATGCCACATGTAATATATCACTGGTAGTTTGTCAGTGAGAAAAACTGAATTCTGAAATCAGTCGCTTCTTTCAAACCTACACTGCACTTAACTAGGAGCACACAGGTGATTTAATGGAACAAAGGTTAAACAACCTACTGCACAAATTACGCCAATCCTCTCTCAATAAAAAGCCCTTGTGTTGCTCTAGAACAAAGCAGCAACTCTCAGTAATAGAGGAAAAACAGACACCTGTCAATCACCCTGCCTGTGACTCCATATTTCCTGTGTCAGAGGCTGCAGAATGGAGAAATGTGCAATATCCCGATAATATTTCTTGCAAACTAATGCAAGTCAGAACACTTCCCTGCTGGCCAGAGGGAGGGAGGATGGGAACAGGTAATTATCGGATTGCCTCGAGGCAAGAACGGGGATATTTAGCCCTGCTAATGAAGGCCCATGTTTTGGGAGCACCAGGATCGAGAGAGAGAAAAGGGAGAAGAGGGAGGCTCGGCTGCATCTCAGCAGGAGGTAGAGCTTGATAAGACCATCTTACGTAATGGCCCCAACCAGACTGGACCAAGGCTTCCAGTCCCTTAACCCTTTAACACCTGTAATATTAACATCTCTGCCTGGGTTTTTGTTTTGTTTTTGGGTTCTTTTGTCTATAAAATGCTCAGTAAATAATAATATAATAATTGTCTTTTCTTTTCTTTTTTGTTTAAACTAAACTAAAAAGATCTTTTGAGATTTAGTCACGAAGAAAACAATGACAACAAACAAAAATAGAAGATTTTTTTGCAAAAATGTATACAATTTAGATTATACAGAAATATTTACAATAAAAACATTTTTTTCCATGTTTCTAAATGTGCAAAAACAAGCCATTTTATGGCAACAATACAAATTGCAAGCTAATCGCTAGTGATGCACCAAAATAAAAAAATTGTGGCCGAAGCCAAAGCCAAATAAAATATAAACACGGCCGAATACCGAATGCGGTTGTTAAGTTTTTCACTATTTATGGTCTTGTGTTGGGAGTCACTACATGGAGCCACGTACCCATTGTTTACACACATCAGCAGTTAGCACTCCGTGCTAATGCTACACCAACCTATTCAGTGTGGTGGAATTAGACGGCTTTCAACTTTTACGCGGTGACGGACGACGGAGAGTGGTAAGCGGTAATGAGAGAGTCTGGCTGCATTGTGTGCTGAAAGGAGGAGCTGCTGCTCTGCTCCTGCAGCAACGCGCACACACACACTTTTCCGACTCATAATCACTGCACGTTGTTTGATTACGTCATTGCGTCACACGCAACTATTCGGCCTTGCTTTTGACTCACTAAACCGAAGGCCGAATGTGGCTTTTTTTGCAATATTCGGCCACTGAATATATTAGGCCACCGAATATTCGGTGCATCCCTACTAATCACTAATGCTTTGGTGTTTGGGATTCTACAGCAAGTGATTTCTTCGCGGGCTTTCTACAAAGGAGCAGACGTGATTACCGTAATGGTTGTAGATTGTCAATAAAATGCAACATCTTAGCTTTCAGAAAGAGTTGGAAGTTTTCCAATACAGCAAGTTTTAAGAGTTACGGTAATTTTAATATATGTGTCGCCGGCTACGCTGTAGGTGTTAAAGGGTTAAAATAGACCGTATATAAGCTAATGTATGTTCAGGGAACAGCACACTGTTACAATGGCATTGAATTAAATAAGAACATTTATTATTTATGTTGAAGGCTAATGATGGTATAATGATTATTTTCTGTGTTCTTCTTATGTGGAGTCAATCACCAAACACTAAATGATTACTGTAAGCGATCTCTCCCAATAGCCCAGTATCTCTAACCCTATTGATGAAGGGTTTATATGTGCCCATCTTAAGAGTCTCATTTAAAGTGCTGAAAAATAAAAAGTGATTGCTTATTTTGTATATGCAGCACTTCCCCCGGACGGATATGAAAGTTTAATCATGGCATTAGGATTCACAGGCATTCCCCTGCTAGACCTGCTCGCAGATATCAGAATTGCTAATTTGCTGATTTGCTTAGGAATGGCTGGCTGATAGCGGTGGAAGGGATGAATGGAAACAGGAGTCTGATTTGTCCAGATAACCTTGAACCCTGATGCTGAGCTTCCTGTGGATTCACAGGGCTCAATCAGTCCCTCTATATCATGGTGATCTGAGCTGCTGTCCCGGTGACGCTCCAGCCCTGCTTTTACATAACCGCTACCAGAGAGTGTCATTTCTGCTTGTTTCCTGTCTATAATGACACAGACGTCAAGATTTGAAGAAAAATCACAAATAAATACAAAGAAAATGAATTGCCTTCACTGCTGTAGAATCCCAAACACCAAAAGCATGAGCAAAAAATCTAATTTGTAATTGTGCCTCAGTTTCTAATCTGAATAATTATTTCGATTGCTTGACATGAAAAGCCACTGGAGGCGTAGACACGATAAAGAAGAAAGGTCCTGACAGGGTTATGAGTCAGCAGAGATGTGAAATTCAAATGAGCTAGCCTAAGCAGTTAGGAGCTGATGCTGATGTGAGTAGACTGGCTGGTCAGCCCTACGGAACAGTACGAGAACACGGCTGGGAGACGTTGGAGTTACTCACGGACACAGGTGCTTCATCAGCAAACTGCATGTGAGGAGTGAAGCAGTAATAACTACAAGCTCCAGTCTTTATACATCTACATCCACAGAAAATAATACACATACACACCAGCCTGTAAGAGCAAACACTTCTAAAATAGTGTCTCCATCTGCATTAAAAAAAAAAAAAAAAAAAAGAGTGAATGATGCTCCAAGTTCATCTTCAGTGCTGGCCGTGTTATTAACTGAATTAAAATGGGCATCTATCATTGGCAGTTGAAGATGGAGCAGCATGAGGAGGACTCTCGCTGTTTTCTGTCACAGCCTCAGCAGCGAGCACACTCTTCTTACACACTGCCATCTTTCACTCAGTCGGACACTCGCCTCGTCACCTGCTGTGCCCATCAGGCCTGGGCGGCACGTGCCACGACCACCATCAATTTACTCCCTCTACGACTCCTGCATATTTGCAGTGAACCTAACCTATTGTGGACACAGAGGGTAACCCGTTTTTGATAAACACACGCAGGCAATGTTATTAAAAAGTCATTTAAAGGGGCAGTATTATGAAAAAAACCACTGTATGATAGTTTTCTACAGTAATATATATTCATTTAACCTCATTCAGAGGGTCAAAGTTGAAAATGTTCCGTTTCCTTCCTCCCTTGTTATCCCACATTTTGTAAAAAAGTTGTCTCCAAACGGGCAAGTTGGATTTTTACCCCAAAGACTCCTCCTCCTCACAATCCTGGCTCCTCCTACCCAACATAGGAATGTGAGCTCCTCGCTGTCAAACTACCTCAGAGCTAAAACATGGCAAGGGAAGACTGATATCACAATTAATATCACATTTAATATCATTACGTTCAGTATATACTGTAAATAATCCGAAGCGCAGCGTGAGCGCTCACAATCAGTTTCACTTTTAGCAGCCGCTACACCACCTCGTATCGCCTTTATGGAATGATCTGACATGTTTGTGACCCAATGTGACGCAGCGGTTGGACAAAGAAAAGGAAAAATTTGAGTTTCGATTCAATTTTCTATATTTTTTTTTCAATGCACTTAAAAATGACTGCAGACATCAGATACTGTATATTGTCAAAAGTGCAACTTTATTGCTGTGATTGTCTTCAGGAGTTAAAATGTATAGAACAATCCCAAAATAAAAAGTAAATGAGGCTCTGTCATTCAACTATTTCAAGCATTAACCCAGGTTTAAGCAAAAGTGCAACAGCAACTTCACAGTAGCTTAAATTTTCTGATTAAGAAATCAGATAACTACATATTTTATAACATATAACATTACAATAAAAAAAAAAAACTAGCATCTCAGCATAGTGCGAATAAAAAATTAAACATGCCTGTGGCAGACATATAACCTACTCAAAGGCTAAACAAATATAAACAATGAGGGAGCTGGCTCACATCGCGCTACGGTAACCCACAAGGAAAGGACGCGAAAAAGTCCGAAAAAAACTGGTTGAAAAAAAATATATATATATGTAGAAATTTTTTCTTTGTTTTTTTTTAACTTGAATTTGCAAAAATAAAGATTGTTTTTATCTATAAATTCAACAAATCAATTAAATCGATTTTTTGCCCATCCCTAACATGAGTGTGTGGATAGCAAAAAACAATCACTATGATAATAAAGCTGTGTCATGGAGTAGGCGTCTAAAGACACGCCCACTCATGTATATGCATGAGGCCCCAAAACAGCCTGTTTTTAGAAGCGTCATGAAAATGACTTTTCAGAGGCGAGTTTGGGAAAATAAACCTCAAATAATGTGTTGTTGGGGTTCTTAGAACAAATGGAGATGGGTGAAAAATAGCATAATACTGGACCTTCCTTTAACAATTAGCTTTAATGATTTCTACAACACCATGACAAGCGCATCGGCTTAAATGGAGAGTTGGTGGAAATTGATTTCTCGTAAAGATGGCAGTAGTTTTTTTTAAATGTGTTATTGTTAGAATCACTGAATTTAGACTTTTAAGTTGGATGCCCTGCAGCGTGGTCTGTGTTTATTATAATAAGTACCTCTATGAGTCTTTGTCTACTCATGTGTTCATGGGTTCAATCTGGAAGCAAACATACATTAATTGGCTAATACAGCAGTGTGACCTCATGACCGGAGATGCGTTCGCTCAACAAAGAGCCCCGCCTCCAAAATGTCAGCCTGAAGGCAGGTTTATTACGAACCTGCAGAAGCTGCCTTTGTCTTTGAAGAGGAGTGATGAGTTCACAAACGCAGATGGAGACGTTGGATATGTTTAAGAATTATTAATGCCAAGCTATGATCCCGAAGGGCTATCAGCAAACAGTCTGCTATCAATGGGGTACACAGGCAGGCCTTTCTATCTATACAAAATAATACTGATCATCACTATAATACAAGGTTTTACATTTCACTCAATGTTAAATCTTTTATGTGGAAACACACCAGTAATAGCCATAAATTCAGTTTGTAATTAAAACAATCACTGGATTGAGAGGTCTGAGCGATGTGTACCCGACTGCCTGGTTTTCTCCACATACTGTAGTTCCACGTGACTAAAAATGTATGTGTGTTTGGTGTGTGTTAGCCCTGTGATAGACTGCTGAACTTTAAAGGTCAGCAACATGTGGGAACCATTTGTAGTGGTTCCACTTTCACCTGCACCAAAAAAGTTACAGGATAAAACCATGTAAGAGCTTTTACTTTGAAGGAGATATATTTGTGCAGCGCGCAGAGTGTTGTCTATTTATATTTATAGCAGTGGATAAGGATGATTTGCTCACAACTTCTGAGGCAATTAGATGAAAAATATGATTTAAAAAAAACTTGTTTTTCAAATTGAAATATTATTGTTTTGTTTTTTTCCTGTTTCCACACCTTTCCTTTCGCTTTTTTTATGCCAATCTGCTCCTTTCATTATCACGATTTCCCTTAGCTGGTGATATATTGAATGATACAAAACAGATTCCAGGTACAGTGAAACCTACGATCAGGAATAATCTGCACAATATGCACAAATTACAAAGAAATGCTACTTGAATAATTTCCGACGTCAATAAAATGCAAAACTCTGAGGCTGACTGTGTACAGTATGCATTCCTGCAATATAGCAAACATTTGACACCTATATGGGTTTAATGGGGGTCACACAGTTCATTCACTTAGGAAAAATTGTGAGCTATTAGGACGACTCAAGCAGCTGCGGCCAACAATGTTAGCATAGCATCTGCAATGTCTGCACACCTAAATAAATACTGCGTTGGTACTCTCAAAAGACACTGCTCGTCTTCAAAGACCAACATCTAAGGGGGAAATTGATCAGACACTTTTTCTCACACTTGGTAAAAGCAAGAAAGGAATAAATTATTTGCACAATGTCTATCTACTGATATACCACAGCCTCTTATTAATTACCTCAGGGCTTGCTAATGAGAATTTGTAGATGAATACAATGTTAATCTACTAGTATACCATGTTTACTCTAGTTTGCTGAGGCCAAAGAAAACAAAATCCCTTATGTATAAATTATTATAATCTCACATCAAGAGGAAGGGGGAAAAAAATCCATGCTGAGATCAAAGCAGAAAGGCCTGATGCGATCATGTGTCAAAAGATCAAAAAACCACTTCCTTACCAACTTGAGTGGGCAAAGGTACGTGAAATGTACAGTAGTTCAGCTCTGATCAACTGCTGCGTTCGTCTCACATCCTGCGTCTGTTCATGTCGGAGCATCAGTATTCTCTTAAAAATGGCTCTGATGCAAAAATGTTACTTTTACTACAGTTCATGGCCTGATTAATACTTTTAAAAACGTAATGTAATCAAACCTAGAAATCTAAACCCTTCAAAACAGACATTATATTATAGCCCTTAGATTCTTGGTTCCCAATGTGGGGTACACAAATTGTAATAGGGGCACTAGTACGAATGCTAGGCTCATGCTAAGCTAATGCTAGGTTAATGCTAAAGCTAGCCTCATGCTAATACCATGTTGATGCTAATGCTAGCTAATTTTATTGTTAATGTGAGGCTGAAATTAATGCCATCAATGTTAATGTTAATTAATGTTAGCTAATGCTAATATTAGGCTAATGTTAATGTTTGGCTAATGTTATATTGATGCTAATGTTAGGCTAATGCTAAAGGTAATGCTATGCAGTGTTCAATGATGCAGGCCAGCACCTCCATCCTCACTTGCATTTTCTTCAGGAAATGCAAACATTCTAGTTATATATGATTCAGGTAAAACTCAGAGACTAATTTCACTACAGGGCTACATTGTATATGACATTACATTGTTATGTTTTTAAAGTGTGTGGGGGTATAGGGGGTACATGGCTTCAGGTTAAATGTCTGAAGGGGTACGGGACTGTGTAAAGTTTGAGAACCACTGCATTAGATCAGTGGTTCTCAAACATTTTAGTCTTGAGTACCACCTTTTTCTTATTTCCGAATCCAAGTCCCCCTTTGTCTGACTACAACATTTTGCTCAGAAAACTATTTAAAAACAACTATAGAGCATAATGATGGAATGAACTAGTGACAGGACATGTTAAAGAATCTCGTTTTGTAATTAAGTGAAAAGAAACAGAATTTAGTGTCGTGGTTCCCAACCTTTTTTGGATTGTGACCCCATTTTTATATCAATATTTGTTTTCTGGAAATAATTTTTCATCATGTTTGGGCTCAGATATTTTTTATTTTTTACAGTATTTTAATTGAACTAGATTTATATTTCACAAAGTGAAAGTATAGAAATACAGTTGTTTAAGATGGATGGTGTGTTTTTCTGAAATTTCAGGCGACCTTACATAGGGTCCCAACCCCAAGTTGAAAAACCCTGATTTAGTGGCTCCTGAATAGATTGATAATTTTTATCATTTCAGGACATGTCCAAAAGAAAAACATCAAATTGCATTACACGTTTTTAAATGCTACTAACTCAGTGTATTTATAGCTCCTCACTGGTTGTGCTGGTCTTACATCCTGGCAATTCTATCTCTGCTGGATATTTTATTTGACTTGTTATTACCGATGTGCAATAACGTAGAGGCTGTAGCAATAACGGTCCATGCTTCACTGTAGATACCTACTCTACTCTGCACTGTACTGTGAACTACACAATTTTATTTCTGTTTCCCTGTGCCTTTGAAGGTATTTGCACTGTAGCCAGATGGGCTTTGTTGTTCAAGACAATTTTTCCTTTGATGATGATAAAGTTTATTCTGAGGTAACACGTGTTTAGTTAACACAATATTGAAGCAATAAAAAAATACTCTGAATGTATGTAATCCTTGTTTTAAACTGAAATCCTAAATTTGCTAATTTTGTAAATAAAGAATAACTATTTTACTGTTTTAAAAGGCAGTTAAAAAAAACATCTTATGCATTTATAAGTCCTACATTACATCTAATTACTTCATGTTTGTATTTGCATGTGTATATGTGTGTATGTAACACGTATGTACATGTATATATGTTTCAAATTTGTATTTCTTTCCTTCAATTAATATTTTGTTCAATATTTTCATTTGTCTTTTGATATTGATTTTTCCATACTTTGCATATCAAAGTTTAAATTGTTCATTTTGTCTCATGATTTTATCAGTGTTTATTTGTTAGCCTTCGTTTTAAATTGTTTGTGTTTATTGAATGGGGCGGAGCTCTTAAACAAGCACTTTGGGCTTTGTTTCCTCCTTTCACCTTTAACATAGTTTTTTCTTTAATGTGTGCTAAATAAATAAATGAAAAAAAAAAGTATTTTAGCATGTGCAAAATATTATTAAAATGTTGTATTATTTTTTAGGGATTTTTAATAAAACACTGGTTTGAAATCTTTTTAAAGTGAGTCGTGGGCATTTGCCTTAAAGAAAATAAATTGTGTCATGCTTTATTTTGAAGCACATTTTTTCTGTACACGTCTACAGTATTATCATATTTTAGCACTGGTTATAAAATGCTTTTTTCTTGACAGTTTTTAATAATTCTTTTAAGTGTGACAAACCATTTAAGATGACGGCAGTGGAAGTGTTGATGTGTTTGACAATGGGGCATCATCAACAGCAAGAAGAGCAAAGTAGTTTTTACAGTAATCAGAAGATGCTTTGCTAGGTCAGATTCCTGCTACGTTGCTTCAGGTTGCACTTTAATAGCACCAAAGCAGACATTAGCACATTAGCGACAAAACATGTCCCTCTTCTCTCCAAACACAAACGTAGAGATGACAGCTGCTGATATGCAACAAAGTGACAGATTCCTACCAAGCAAACGAAGCAGTTGTGCCACTATTTCTGCTGAAGAAGCCTATTTATATATATATTTATAAACCCATGAGAGCAGTTCAACAGACATTTCCACTGTTTTCTATAGATGAGCAGAGGTGAAGTTGTTTTTAGGAACAGGCAATGGGGTTCTGCCTTTTTCATAACTGAGCCTTTGAAGGAAGGTGATCATAAGTAAATCTTCAGACTAATTCCAGCAACTTCTTCTTGTCTTCTTTTTGAGTAATATTTTAAGGTTTCATTCATTCAGACAACTGTTTTTCAGAAAATTTACTTTGATCTCCTGACATGTTTCGACTGTCAACTAACTGCCAGTCTCCTTCAGAGGCGTCTGCTGATCGCTTTGATGTTTCACTTGACTTCCGCGTAATAATTCCAGCAAGTTATTTTGTCTTCTTTTTGAATAATGTTAAGATTTCATTTATTCAGACAACTGTTTTTTCAGGAAATCTACTTTGATTTCCTGACATATTTCGACTGTCAACTGACAGTCTTCTTCAGGGGCACATGTTGATCGCTTTGATGTTCCTTGACTTCCGCGTAATGATTCCAGCAAGTTCTTTTTGTATATATTAAGGTTTCATTTTTTCAAACAACTGTTTTTCAGGAAATGTACTTTGATCACCTGACATGTTTCAACTGTCAATTGCCAGGCTTCTTCAGAGGCGTATGTTGATCGCTTTGATGTTCCTTGACTTCTGCGTAATAATTCCAGCAAGTTATTTTTGTCTTTTTTTTATATGTTAAGGTTTTATTTATTCAGACAACTGAATTTCAGGAAATTTATTTGATCTTCTGACATGTTTGGACAGTCAACTACCAGTCTTCTTCAGGGGCGTATGCTGATCGATTTGATATTTTTTTGACTTCCGTGTAATAATTCTAGCAAGTTCCTTTTGTCTTGTTTTTGAAGAATATGGAAACATCAAAGCGATTTGCTGAAAAACTGTTGTCTGAATAAATGAAACCGTAACATATTAAATCTTCAGACTTTGAGGAAGGGTTTTTGCTGATACCGCTTTAGGTGAGGCTGGTCTAGGCCGAGCTGAGCCGACAGGTCGACAAAGACCTGTGCTCACCACGAGGGAAGCTCTCATCCAGAAACCAAAAAAAAAAAAACCCTGGGGGAACAAAGACAACAATATCCCAAAAAAGAAAAACCCACTTGAAAAGAACAAAACAACTCCTAAAGCCTCCAGAGGAGTCAGCAGTGGGTGATTGCCAGCTGCACTCTAGATTACCAGACTCTCCTAGTGTCTTTCTGAGAGCTGTGGCATCAGCTCCAGCTCCTTAATCAGTTCTGCTGGGGAGCGATGGATCCTCACACACAAAACGCTCAGCAGGATGGAAAATAAACTCATAATCAGCAATCACATATTCTCATTGCAGGAGGTGGGGGTGGGGGTGTATTGGGGGGGGGGGGGGGGGGTAAAGCTCATGGAAGATAGGTCAAGGTTCTGTTCACAGCTTGTTAAGAACTCTTCTGCTCCAGGTACAGAGCATGTGCATGTGCTACCCATTGTGTGGGACAGGCAGAGTGTGTGTTCTGTTTGTTTCCTGCTGAATTAAGATCAATGCATCCCATGCATATTCACTGTATAAATACAAATTATAATTCTATGAATGCAGTAATACTTCATTAAAGCACCCGTCCATGAATGTGCAATGTGTTATGCCTTTAAACAAAGTTCATTGCCTTGCACATTCTTCCGTCCTTTCATCTTTGTAATTAGCACTGAAGCAGTGTTTCTTTTATTTCAAATGAATGCATGTGCATAAAAATCTAACTTAAGACGACTGGTCTTGCAAGGCTGTTTTTCTTTGTTATTTATAGAGATAACTTCCTTTCATGCACTACAGCTGGCTTGAGGAGCCTCCTTTGCTGAGAACCTTGAGTTTTTTTTTTAGTTTGACTTTATATTATTTTGTGCCTGGTGGCAATTCATTCCTGTGTAGACAACTTAGGAGAGTTTCAACTTCAAAACTTAGGAGGTAAAAATATTCATATTATTAGCTTTGATTGAAGAGCACCCCTAGTGCTCAGGAGGATTCACACTCATCAGTGCAGACGACGACGGATTAGACGAGTGTAGAGATGTCATCCTACAAGTAGAACCCCTAATGGCATCTGCTGGGACATGCAATCAAACGCCTCACACAGTTCTCTCCCTTTTTGTAATCAAGTGGTGAGCACATGTTGTGACGACCTTTGTTCGAGCCGTGCCAGCCCCTCCGTCTCGTCATAATTCTGCATGCCTCTCTTTTTTTTTAAACCCTTCTTCCCATCCAGGCTCCCTAAATGCTAGGAGTGTGACGATATCTCAATACGGCGATATAGCGCGATATTTTTTCGCACGATTGATTATCAATATGCTCGCACTAAGTATAAATTTATTTGTTTGTTTATTTTTTCAAAAATTTTTCAGCTTTTTCACTAAAATGTGCAGGTAGGTCTTCAAAGAATTGTCACTGTTTGTTGAAGGAACCAATATATTGTTTACTGGAATATTGCACTATAATGGTGTCACTGGTAAGAAAGACTCTATTTTTTTGTTTACAGAAAGCACTATTGGAGATACTTATTCATTTACATTGGTATGTTGACACTTATTTACAGAAATGTTGCACTAAAATAGTGTCACTGTTCATAGGACACCTTTTCAATTTATTGTCTTTCAGAGATATAAAATAAAAATTGTATTTTTGATATTTGGATTTTCTTTGACTTTTCACTTTCACTCCTTACTTTTTTAAACAAATATCTATACTTTCTACTCCTTGCATGTAAAAAATGAGCTCGTTACTTTTAAGATCTTCAAAGATGACGTCACGACCTAAAAAGACGCAAAATGTTGGTAGTTTGAGCTTTTTTTTTCTGTTACGGTTTAATGGTTAACATTTTAAAGTTTTTAAAAATGTTCAAATTAATTGAAAAAAAAATAATATAATAATAATATGACCTAGATGCTGCTGTCTTTAGCACGAGCTATTTCCTAGCTATGGTGGAAGAAAGTTCCCATCATAGGAAAACTCAGGGAACTCATTGTTTAGTCAGTCACCACTAGTTACATTAACACCTGAAAAGTCCAAGATGGTGGTGATACAAAGCACAGACAATACTGGCCTTCCCTGCTGCCTGTGCGCTAGCCTAGCACAGAGATCTGATTACCAGTGAGAAGAGAGCAGCTTGGTGTTTCATGGAGAAGCAGGTCAACTGTAGAGTGCTGTCAGACCTCCAGAGTTACCGCTCTGATGGAGTGGGAGGAAATACAATCTGATGAGGTGGGGATGGATTGGGTTTTGTACACAGCCTTACAGTAATGGGCATTATTTACTTTCTCATTAGGAACAAAAGGGAAGTGAAAGAAGTGAGTAGATGAGCTCAGGGAGGGAGGGATGCTGCAGCGTTGACTGGCGTTCTCTCTCTACCCTTTCCGTTTCTACGCCACTGCCCCGCTGCCTGCACCTGACTCCACTCCTTATGTGTTTCTCTGTCGTCGGTGTTTAAGTCAGACAAACCGCAAAGTCAATACAGCTTCCCCCCCCCCACCCCCCATTTCCTCTTTGATGCAACTTCAAACAGCCAATGGGCAGCCCTCCAGAGGCCTGCACAGGAAAAAAATACGAAACAGGCTCAGAATAAAAGTACAGAGAAGTAAAACCTTCACCTTTCACTCGCTTCTGACACTTTTCACTTAAAAAAAAAAAAAAAAAAGCACCAATGGCTGCAGAAATGTTAGTCAATGTCCATATAATGCATCATCATGTATTACAGTGGTTCCCAAACTGGGGTACGTGTAACCCTTGGGCAGTGGTCTGCAACCTGCGGCTCTGGTGCCTCATGTGGCCCTTTGACTTATTTGCAATGGCTCCTTATAGCTTTAAAAAAAAACGTTGAAATAAAGTTATTTTTTACAGAAGCTATTAATGATTAATGACAAATAAAATCAAGATATGACAATTTGTTAACCTAAAAATAAATCACGTTGTGCAATGACTCAGCACCTTCCTACTTCACCTCCTGCAACATACCATCAACTTTCCTGCACCTGTGACTAACCTTAAGTTTTAAATCCCTGGTAAAATAATTAAACCAACAAAAACACTATTCTGGAAGAAATTAAAGATTCTAATTTCATTCAGATTAATTTAACCGCCAATGTGCATGTTAAATATGCATGCTTTATGTGTGGCAAGAAATTAGTAATTAGCATGTGTTGATCACATGATCAAATTCAAGTTACTTTTTGTAGGCTTTCAAATACATTAACAAAAAAAAATCTTCTTTATATAACATTGTGTTCATGTAAACTGAGATGCATAAGAATTTGAAGATGCAGGATAGGGTTTTATTTCTTGATGTCAATTTAATTTATTTTATTTTAAACTGTTTTGAAGTTTCCATTTACAGTACATGATCAATACAAATCAAGTCAAATTAAATCAAACATTATTCTATATAATTTTAACTGTATAGAATTTAATTCACTGTATCGTCGACATTAAGAAGGTATTTTTCGGCTCCGGGAGGATTTTAATACAGGTGAGATGAGAAAAAATGGTTATTTTGAGAGTAAAGGTTGAGGACCCCTGTACTAGTGGTACTTGAACACCTCTCAGGAGGTACACAGAAACATTTGTCAGTTTATTTTTTTTACATTACAGTTTTGGGGTTTGTTTTTTGTTTTTTTTTTTTACATGTGCACAAACTTTTTTCTCATCTATTCGTCAATAATAATTTGTGGCACAACTCTTTAAAATACACCAAAAGGTTAAGTTAAATTTCCAGAATGAGCAAAACATCAGAAACAAATGAATAAAAAGGCTTAAATTCTAGTTTAATGTTGGACGAGACACAGGAAAGAGTTCAGACGAGCCTGCAGACACAAGTAACTAATGTATAACATTAGCAAAGGGGTACATGTGATAAGAAATAAAGGCTAAGGGGTACGTGGGGAAACACTGATGAATTTATTGTAACAATGCAAAAAAAAAATCTAAGAATAAATGCTAGATTTCCAAAGAACCAAGCCATGAGAATGTAAATGATTTTCTAAGAAACGTTTCAGAAAAACTACCGTCCTTTATCATCTGTTCATATTCAAGACAAAGAAAAACTGAAGGTAGTGTTCTAAGGTATATGATTATCTAAAGATTGCTGACAGAGGAAGATTTCTATCAGCAGTTAAATGCAGCATGACAGAGAGTTACTTCAAAGGATTTATAAGTGACTCCTGAAATACAGAGTGAAAGTAAAGAAGAGAGCTACCTTTGAGTTGACAGCATTTTTCTAAACCTCGCTGGATGTTTTTATGTGACTTGGGAACAGAATAGACAACCCTGACTGAACTTAGTATTAGACTGAGGCACAAAAGTTCAGCTTTTATTTATTTGTTCTAGGGCTGGGAGACATGGACCAAAACTCATATCTCGGTATTTTGTCTCAAAATGGTGATATACAATATTAATCTTGATATTTTTAACTCAAAGTCTTAGCTGAAAGACAATTCTGGGTTAAATTTGCTGACACAAAATGTCAAACAGGCTCATTTATTAACAAACGTGTGCCACTTTTGGCTTTTTTCTCCGATAAGGGACAGCACGTGTGAGTGAGTTCTGTAGTGTGGCTCGTTTAGGTGTGGGTTAGGACGCACTCATTAATCCATTTAACTGTGCTTTTCATGTTGTTCTGAAAAATAACGAATGAAACAACTCCTAAAACGACTATTTTAATACAAAATAAGCGATAAAATATATATCTCCAAAATATGGAAGAAAATTCTTAGGATGAACACTATTTCACTGTACTCTGTAGGGGTTTCCCGATCCGATATTGATATCAGATGTAGATATTATGTTGAAGGTTAAAATGTATGTAACCAACTGGTTAATAATAAATAAGTCAGTTTTTCTCATCCCTACTGTTGCTGACTATTGTTCTGTGTTTGAGTGACATCACTTGATCAAACCTTTTCTAATATTCCACACTACTAAAATAAGTAATAAAAGTATGTATGATTCGTGCTGATATTGTATCGGATCAATATCGGTTTTGGCCAATACTCAAGGCTGCAACATCGTTATCGTATCGGAAGTGAAAAAGCTGTATCGGCACATCCCTAGTACTCTGTGAATAATATTAAATACCTGTATGATGTGATTTGTACTGTGTGATGTTTAAATAAAAACAAGTTAAAAGAAATATAGTTGTATCTCGATGTAGGAGATATTGTCTTTTTCTATATCGCCAAAATAGAAAACTCGATATATCTTGAATCTTTATTTTGGCGATATAGAAAATGACAATATTGCTTATACTGTATATCTTAATTTGTATTAAAATACTTGTATTATGAGTTGCTGCTTTTGCTACTAGAACAATATGAAAAGCACAGTCACATGGATTGCTGAGTGTGTCTTAACCCAGACCTTCCCCTAAACAAGCCACACTACAGAACTCACTCACACGTGCTGTCCTTTAAAGGAGATAAAGCCCAAAGTGGCAATTATTGATCTGCAGTTTGTTAATAAATGTGCCTGTGTGATATTTTTGCATCAGCAAATTGAACCCAGAATTTTATTTCTGGTTGAACTTTATTTGAATGAAAAATATCAAAATTCATAACGTGTATCGCTATTTTGAGATATGAGTTTTGGTCCATATTGCCCAGCCCTAATTCAAATTCGTGAGAATGGCCTTGCTGAACATTGAGTATGAAAAATTGTTTTTTTAAATAATTCTCTACATTCAAATAATTTTATTATCACTGTTCCAAAATGGGATTTACACATTTTATGTTTTTAAGATGAATTAGAATTTTTTACTTTTTTCAACAAAAGTTACTTTTTTTTTACTTGTTGAAATTTTGGGAGGCAAAACAGAAAAAGTTTGACAGTTTTGTATACTGTAGTTATATAAAGTTGTTTGAAATGAGGAAGTTGACTTTCTGGAAGTGCTATGTATAGAGTGGGAACAACAAGAGGCGTTGCCAGATACTGCTGATCATTTCCTGTCCAAGAACTAATCAAAATTGACCAAAATCACCACAAAAGTACCAGTAAAGTTTGGTCGACTTGCAGAACTAATCAATCACTGCCCATAAAATGGCTTTTTTTCAAGGACAAGAAGCTCATCATTATCTGTCAGTACTTTATGGACCCGACTACATTTATTAGATGATCGTAAAGGCTCTACCTCCTTATCAGTCCAAAAAAAAAAAAAATGAAAGCCTGTCTTTTCTCTTCTTATACCTGTCCTCCACATTTTATGTCCCAGTGATGTTTGTTGACGTCTGCTCTTTGAATGAACAAAGGGCAGGAGCTTCGTTTAACCTCGTCTATGATTAGACTAATCTGTCATAACCACGAGGTGTGACTGAAATGGAACGATGACAGACTGAGCTGTCTTGCAAGTGCTTGGACAGAGTCACTTTTTTTGGCCCCTTGTATTAAAAAAAAACCCTTTATTCTCTTTATATTTCAGTAAATCCTATTGAAAGTGACCTATAGCCAAATATGTACATGCATGCAATGCAAATCATCATTCCCAAGACAATGTATTGATAGAATTTATTACAGAAATGTGCATATACAGTTTTATTATTTGTCATTGGTACTTAAGATTTTTGTTTACCCTTGTGTCCTCATACATGACTTTATAGGAAATGTATATGTTATCAATATACAGTGGACTGGATATGTACATTCTATAAATGTAATATGATGTAGCTTAAAGGGCCCATGTTACGTTAAATCTACTTTTCTGTGCTTTAAACATCATAAAGTGCTATTAGGGCTTCATACACATTCCCAAAGTGTTTTTTCATTGATTCCATCAATCGTTAGTTAGAGGGTGATTTGCTACTTTCTTACTGCAGGGTGAGCCCAAACACCTCGCTCCAATTTGATGACACGTTCCCACTTTGATGACGAATTTGACCCGGCACTGAGCTGGAGAAGCCGCGCCTCCAGGAAGCTCTCTGCCGTGATTGACAAGTAAAACAGACACGCCCACAAAGGTGAGCATTGAGCATGAGCTCAGCTACGGAGTGGGTGGGAGGAGGGCGGGCCGTCCTCTGGCCCTACGTCACCGTGCGGGGAGGAGGAAGTCAGTGTTACATCTATAGACACGCCCACTCATGAATATGCATAAGTAGGCCACAAATCAGCCTGTTTGTGTAGAGTTGCTCAGAAAGTGACTTTTCAGAGGCTAAAACTCTGGAAAACAGGCGAGTTTGAGAAAGTAAACCTCAAATACTATGTTTTTGGGATTCTTAGAACAAATGAAAAATAGAATGACATGGGACATTTTATTATTTTGTTATATTTCTTGGTTTAACCTCTCGAGTGCTTGCCAGTTGGTTGTTGTTGTTGTTTTACGTATAACTAGACTATGTTGCTTCTTTGTTTTTGTCTGTTTTTTCTTTCCCCTGAAGTTTACTAATTCAAAAATGGTTATGTAGTAGGGAAACTCTACATCTTTTTACTGTAATGTATTGGCTGAAATGAAAAAAAACTAAGTAAAAAAAAAAAAAGAAAGAAAAATGCATATTGTTGATAATTGGTGTATTTTCTTCATATTTTCATTGTCATTTGATATGGTCTTTAAATATTCTTTGTTAATATAATTGTCTATCATCCTGATTTTTGTCGGTAAATTAAAAACTAAGAACTTTGATACTTGGAAGTTCAAACAATGAGTAAAAAAAGCACATTAATAAATAGTTATACGCTATCCACATTCATTCCCATCTCCTCTCCAAAGCCATCACCTTCCACTCGTCTCCAATTCTATGGAACCAAATCAAAAATCCATGCTCCCAATGGGCAGTCAATATCTCATTAAAGCAGTTCCACCACACACACACAGTCAGGCAGCCTGGATGTTTGTCTCTGCGTGCACAGCACGGACTGGCACAACACACACACACACACTTTACCAGCCTGTAGGGACACCAATCGGCTCCTTTACTAGTAATAAAAAGTATTGGGTAAAAGCAGACATATGTTATTTGCTTGTTATGAATCACTTGTATATTGAAATAATCAAATTAATGAAAAATGTTCAAACAGAAAAATGAGAAATGTTTAGATCAACAAGGTAAACACTGTATTAGGGATGCACGATATGGACCAAAACTCATATCTCTTTTTTTTTCTCTCTAAATGGCAATATGTGATTAAAATCTACATTTTTAACTCAATAAAATCTGACCAGAAAAACAATTCTAGGTTAAATGTGCTGCTGCCAAATGCCACACAGACACATTAATTAACAAAAAGCTGCACAATATGTACCACTTCTGGCTTTTTGTCCTGTAAGGGACAGCACGTGTGAGTGAGTTATGTAGTGTGGCTTGTTTAGGGGATGGTCTGGGTTAGGACGCACTCAGAAATCCATCTAACTGTGCTTTTAATGCTGTTCTGAGAAGGAACAAAAGCAGCAACTCCTAAAACGAGAATATTAATACAAAATAAGCTATGAAATATGTATCTCAGAAATATGGGACAATTGTAAAGAAGGACACTGTTTGACTGTACTCTAAGAATAATAATGAATATTTGCATCACGTGTTTTGTATTGTGTAATTGTATAAATCAATACAAGTAACAAAAAAAAAAGATATATCTCGATATAGGAGATATCGTAATTTTCTACATCATCAAATTAGAAAACTCGATATATTGCCCAGCACTACACTGTATTTCTCCATTTTCCTTCATTGAATGCACATCCTTGCAGGTGACTTGCACTATATTTGCCTTCACCTTTTAATCTGTAGCTGATTTCTACTTTAGCTCTTCAGGTTCTCGGTCCCTAACTGGATAATTGCAAATGTTGTTAAGCTCAGCTCTAATGTTGGAGGACCTGCAGCAGTGAAATGAGTGCACTTCAATGGAAAGAGACAAAAAAAAAGCACCAAATTCGCAGCAAATGTTTACAGCCTTGTTAACATAGCCTCACAGCGCCTATCACAAGACATTTGGCTTCACCTTCTCTAGAGTCGCCAGAACATTCCTCACAGTCTACTACACCCTCATGTTAAATCATAAATTTATGTGATGTCTGCATGCACAGCACTAGTAACGCACCAGGTCCGTCTCTAAACAATGATACATGGTTTGGATATATTGTTCCATATATTTAGCCAAAAGGATGCACTTATTTGAAGATTAATATTAGGTACATTACCCTTCCACACATCAAACAGTTTTATTTAATTATATAATTAGAAATTCCAATCTAATTGTGCTGAGTAGGCTGCTAATTTGCATGGGGGTAATAAGAGCAATGTTTCCATTACAGGTAATAGGTACTTGAGAAGCAGTGGTGTGGTAGAGAGGCTGAGTTTGGGGAGAGGTTTTTTTTTTTTTTTTTTTTTAGTAGAGGGAAGTGCAGCGTAGAGACAAAGCCACAGAGACGTGTGTTAAAATGTGCATGCATTATCTGAAAGTGTAGAGAACAAAAACCAGACACGTAATGAAAGACGATCACGTTGCAAAAATACCGTGATGATAATGACGTGAAAAGTCAGCGTCGTTTGATTTGAATTCATGTATATTTCAAACACGTGATTTTTGCAGCCCCCGTCAAAATAAAAAAGCACTGTCTGGTATGTTGAGAGAGGCGGTAAAATAAGGCACGAACGCTGCCAAATACATTGGAAGATGCATATTAGCTATATAACATACTTCACTGATGACAAACGCAGAAAATGTAAATATGAATCATCCATTGCCATAATTAAATGAGTTTAGAAGACAAAAGATAGCCGTCTTCTCTTCCTTTGAACAAAGTCTTTTAAAGATAAAGACATCTGAAAATGTTGTGCACAAACGCACAATAAAAGCAACATTCTGTCTCAAAATATCCGTTTACGAAGACGTCTCAGGGTGAAATACAACGTAAAGAACATTAGGTCAAAGGTCATTTTTCATACAAATCTTGATGGAATCACAGGACCTCACTGCAGCTTTGTCAAAATTAAACTTCACAAATATTTCTTGCAAATGCGCCAAAAAAAATAAAAATTGATCGAGAACAATATGTATACATCATTTAAACTTATCCAGAGCTCCTTTTAAAATATACTTTTGTAAAGTGATGGACATATTGTTTTCTAAACGTCAAACATATTTAAGGCAAACAGAATTCATTTTTAAGGAAATGATTATCATTTGCATGCTTGCTTTTCAGTTTAAAACACAAAGACAAGTGCTTTAGACACACACTGAAGTAACAGTGGAGCTGTTTGATCGCACCACGTGGGCACATATGTTCAAATCTGTGGCAGAAATTAAAGGGAAATTCATGAGCGTGGAAGAGCATACATCAGATGTGCATGTGTGCAAGCATGAGTGCACATGAAAGAAGTGTGTTCAGATTAGAACTGTACTGATGTGCACGTGCATGCGCGCGCATTTATGATGGAGGACATTAAAACATGACAGATCTCTA